>NC_072456.1:10871938-11171938 GCF_027596085.1 Anoplopoma fimbria
CTAACCGAGGAAGCATAGTAATGAGAAAATGATTAGATTTTCTTTTCTGCTGAACGGCTGCTGAAGCCCTCTCCATCCTACTCTCTCACTGTGTCTCTGGCCCATGGCCACTGTGGATTTGTTTAACAGTTTGTTTACCTCTTGCTTGGGTTTCCTGATTTCTAAATTGCATTGTTACTATTTTTAGTCCTTATGTACATGTCTACATCTTTATTTCCTTTTTCTTCCCTCTCCTGACTTTATTGGGTATAAAGATGTATTTTCACCAAGATATCGTTAACTATTCAACAAAATTCACTATTGCCCTTCTTAATGTCCTAGCTTCTCAAATGTGAGGATTTTCAGCTTTTATCTTCTTTCATTTAAAAAAAAAAAAAAAAAAAAACCAAGCAATTTGAGAACCTTACCTTGGGCTCCGTGCAATTATGACGGGAATTTTGTACTTTTTCTTTCATTTTATATGCTGAATTAAGAAAATAAAACATGAGTAGATAACATAATGAAAATGAACAGCTGCAGCCATCATTTAGTTCGTCTTGGAGTTTTTCTGACAACTGACAGCTTATTATTTGATTTCACACATATTAACCACATATTAAACTCTTTATTTATCTCTGTTTTACTGGGTTGTATTTGAACAAATGCAGATTACAGAAGCAGAAAAGGAAGAACTGCAATGGTAGAGACGATAGAGAGCAAACTTTTTTTTTTACCAGCTAAAACACACATTGTAGACTTAAGTCTCTGGTAAATTGCTTTCATACCACTGCAGGGTTTTGAATAGAGAAACGGAATTACACAGTCACACATAAACTCTTGCACACAGGGGTGGTGGTGGTGTAGAGGGAAGAGGCTCAGTGTGTGTCTGTATGATGCTGCATTTGTGTGCCCTCAGTGTGGGTGCACCTGCTGCTTTGGAAAAAAGGATGATGGATTCAAGAGGCGGATGAACACTGTTTCCTTGGACTGAGTCAGCTGTGTGTGTGTGTGTGTGTGTGTGTGTCCGTCTGGCCAGGAGGCTAAAGGGAAAGGGAGAGCAGGAGAGCCACAGATCAATTTCCTTTTTTATTGTGGTGGAGTGGAGACTTGAGATGCATGGCCTCCTGTGACCCAGATTCAATCCTCCTTTCTCCCTCTGCTCCTCCTCGTTGGCACAGTGGCATAACATCAGAAGGAGGGAGAGACAGACAGAGGGAGAGATGAAAGAGCAAGAGAGGGTAAGAAGTTTAAAACTGTCTACTTTTTATATACGCCAACCATCTACGTAAGTTAGCAGACAGTAGAGTCACTACGACTTGCCGCCTCAAAGTAAAGTGATCTAAAGAGAGCTACTTAAACCTGGAGAGACAGTCTTTAGCATAGTGTACAGCTTGTTCAAATGTTTTAAGGTGTTGACCGAACATATGGCTCTGAGTACATACGGTCTCTCCTTCTTGTTTGATACTATTGTAACTTTCTCTTTGAGGCGTCTGTTCAACCTGCTGATATATCCATCATTATATATCCATATATCCATATATATATATATATATATATATATATATATATATATATATATATATATATATATATATATATATATATATATATATATATATATATATATATATATATATTATATATATATATATATATTGGATCTCACAGGTATGAAACCGGCTATTGCCCTCTATTTCATCACTTTCAAAGGTATAATACAAAAATGTTCAATTTACCTGTCATCAGTCAAAGACATTTTTACTGCATACCAGCAACCAAGAGGTGAAACGACTTCATAAAAGTGCAGCTGTAGAAGCTGTGATATGTAGGTGGCTGAACATACAGAAGGTTATTGATCAGATATTTGATGACCTTACAATAAATATTGTTGTGTCTTTACTTCGTTGTAGACAGATACGGATAAGAGTGACAAGTTATAATGCACTGTACCTCACAGTTGCTGGCAGTATTGTGATTGACTCTTTCACACAGATTTTGAGGCGGCTACAGCACATTTTGACTGTCTTTTCCCAAATTTGACAAAGACAAATGCCTGCTTGCAGAAGAGCTAACAAGAAATGGCACAGACGAGGGTGTCCATTTCCTCGGTCCTTACCTTCTGTGGCTGCCATCTGTTTCCCTTTCCTTCACTTCTTAATTTACAATTCAATTAATAATTTACATTCATTGTTAATTATGTGCTTTATATGCTTGGCAGTTGCATTTGATGCCATGTTTACCAAAGCAATTTACATAATATTTAAAACTAATTCTTTGCACAGGCTTTTGGTCGGAGCTTGATTTGCTTTGGCCTGCTTTGGCCTTATTTGGCATGGTTTGGTGTTCTAACACCCAGGCGCATCCTGCCAATGCACTTGCACAGATCTTGTGTCAGTCCAGTTCAACAGGAATTCCCCCCCCAATTCCCCAAAAATACTTGGGAGGTGTGAAGGTTATCGCATCCAAAAGTGACCCTCATGTGAACTGCTACTATGGGAGCCCATCTGTCCCACACAGAGCTTGAGCCTTTGACACACACAGAGACCCACACACATAAACACAATGCCATGCTGAGGTAGGGGAAATGGCTAATTATCCCGTGTGAGTGTGCATGCACTATCCCCTGTGTGAGTGTGAGTGTGCATGCACCGAAGCAATGCAAGTGCAACTCCAGCTTAGTATGAATAAAGTAGCGTAGCATCTGTCATCACATATATGTATACACAAACTGTACATAGAGAATATAGAAACAAACCAATTAGCACACGTAAGCAGTTTTTTCCAAACAAAGAAAATGGAAAGAAAAAATCTGGACACAAAGGCAGATTTCATCCACACACACTGACTTTCTTTGTCTGTGTAAATCTGAGGGTTTTTGCTGATGCTGAGTCTTGTTGTTTTGCTGTAATTGTGTGCTCTTCTTTTGGATTTGACTGGATTTCACTGAGCCGTCTAGGATTTGTCTTCCTAATCAGTCTTCTAGATGTAGCCCATACATCTTAATGTGTGTGTTGGTGTGACATGTGAGGACCAAATGGAGAATGTCAACTACGGTTCTCACAAGTACAGTAAAAAATAAGAGTAAGTGCGAGGAGGGGTGAGTGGATATAATTCCTCTGAATATATATTTATCAGTAAAGATATCAAGATAAACTATTCCAAGCATCCCCTCGCCCCTATGTCTCTGTTACACAAACGCCTACACACAGCCCCAGTCCATATCCTCACACACACACACAAATCCACACACGCACACTCACAATAAAGCCAGCAGACCATGTATCCAATTATTAAAAGCCCAGTGACCTCCATCTAAACAGGCCTAAATCTGAATTGTACTGCTGATGAGAAAACACTCATCCTTCACTATGTGGTTGTCACCTCATTAAACAATAAGAGATCCCAATCAGCACCTCTCATCCTCTCTGTAGCTTTTTGCACCTCTCCTTGTTGAAGATTGGATAGCGAATGTCATGATACAGAGTACCATTGTGATCCGTAGCTTTTTTTTGTTGCTTTTCTTCTATGTTTTATGATAAAGGTGAGATATAAATAGACAACACTTCATAGTGGAGTCTTCCATACTATCACTCTTGGCATGCGCAAGTGTTCATTATGTTCATACTGTAACCTAAGGGCCAGATATAGCCAGATATTTCCCTCATGAGTTTGTGGCGATCAAAGCTTAGCTAAAAGGTAAGTGAATATTGGACTTACATTCATCGGGTGGCCTAAGGCAAGACTCCACATAAATGCTTATGTTGCTCTGTGTCTGCTTGAGGTTGTGTTTGCACAAAATTAATGAAGGCTTACTCTACTATGTTAAGTTTAGAGATATATTGCTAAAAGATCACCCCTATGATATTCTATCATTACTTCTGCAATGTGATATATTTCCTTTGTAAATGTGATGGTGTAATTATTGAAAAATTTGTGGTCACTTTATTTGTTGGGCAAATACGTTACAACCACTCGAGCAGTGTGAAGTCATAACTAAAAACACATGTTTTCCTGGAGAGCAATAGTTCCTATTAAGTTAAAACGCCATTGAGGTATTTTTTTTTTTTACAAATAGATGAAACATGAACCTTGGTCTCTGGCATTGGAGTCACATGCTTTGTTCACCCAAGTATCCACCCCAACCTGCTACCTATGAGTATTTGCAATTGTATAGTAAGGTCAGTGTATTTCTGCCTTCACTGCTAAGAAAGCAAAGTCATTATTTGCACAAGGAAAACACAAGCGCAGGGCATTTTGGCCAAGGCTGTGGTTATCTGAGGACAGTCTCCATGGATGAGCCCACAGTGCATAGTCGGTGCCCAGTCAAAATACACTTCTCCGGGGAACCATAAGAACCAATAGTGGTGCCAGTGAGAGACACACACACACACACACACACACACACACACACACACACACACACACACACACACACACACACACACACACACACACACACACACACACACACACACCTGTCTCTGAACAGGAGTATCTGGCTCACCACTGAGTCACCCTCTTCACATTCTTGTAATTCACACTCACGCACCAACCATCATCACCGACCTGTCAGCTTGTTATGTTCCACCTTGGCAGCAGGTATGCACATATCCACGCTGTGTTGGTGCTATATGGGCACAATGCAGCCCTGCAGGTCATTAAATAGTGGCAGTCCATAATGTTCAGCTGACAATGTACACATTCACCCCGATATGCTAAAACTGTGGTTTATCAATGTTTCGGGAATTTTTGGAAGGACATAAATACTCAAAAGGTACTTACAAATGCCTGCAGAGAAACATTTATCTTTCTTGCCTAGACTTGTGCAAGAAGAGTTTCACCAATGTCATAGCCAGGAGACGTTAGCTTAGCTTAGCATGAAGACTAGCTTTTTCTCTCCACAGTTAACAAAATTGCCCACCAGCACCTTTTAAAGCTTCCAGTCCAGTGTCTTCCTGTATGGATTAAACAAACAAGATATAACTTGTTAATGAGTGAGCGTTTAGTTGTGCTCTAGGCACATTTTGAAACTTTGTTAGAAGATGGGATTGTTGGTTCCCCCTGGCTTCAGTCTTTATGCTAAGCTAGGCTAATCAAAAATCAATTCATGCTTCATATTTACTGTATGGACAGGAGAATGATATTGATCTTCCCATCTAACTCTTGGCAAGAAAACAAATTAGCGTATTTCCCAAAATGTCAAACTTTTTCTATAGTGTACTGACATAAGGTTGATATGTATTTAGTAAGCTCACTCTCAAACATATAGCAAGCTTTGGATGTATCAAAATGTTGAACTAAACCTTTAAAGCTCACCTCATTCTATTTGGGGAAAAACTGTCTGCACTGAAAGATGCTGTGTCCTTTTTGCTCAACTTGACCATCATATTTTGTTTTCTTATTTTTGACACTGTGATTTTGTCTTCGTTCACAACCTCATCTCCTTTCACACACATATACAGTCAAAAACTCTGTCTTGTGCACTCCACCCACCAAGGTTCTGCTTATCCTGTCTAACTTTGTCTTTCCTTTGGATGGCACTCCCTCTATGACTGGCTGCCCTCCTCATCCTTGTTATCTCCATTACTCTGTCTCTGTCTCTCCTTCTCTCCCTCTTCCTCGTCTGATTTGGTTTTCATTAAGTCTTAATCTACGTCAGGGCTCCAGCGTGTCACACGATGCTCATTGTGTAGGATTGATGTGTCGCTTGCCTCCTCCCCGGCTGGGCCCTTATCAGCCTAGACAAACCACAGGGCCCCTAATGAAGGCCACCCTTCTTTCCATACTAATTCAACACTGGCTACAGCCTCTTGGAATCTGACTCATCGTCTGCCATCCCACTCGATGAGGTACCCGGACCTAGAGGGGAATAGATGTGGAAGGTTGTACTGAGGCTTAACCCCCATCGCGAACAAAATGTTAATTTTTGACTGAAGAAAAAGTCAATTTTTCCTAATGTGTTGAAATCTAGTGCGAATTACTATAAATTTTAAAGAGCATACTTCACCAAAATGTACCGGCTTGCTCGCTATAGTATCAACTGTATCAATCTCGATTCTTTCCGGGGTGATGCATATGCATTTAAATACAGATTTGGACATCAATAACTATGGAAATGATGAAAGTTTCAAAAGCATTCCTGTTGGCGTTATACGGTTAGTTTCTAATGGTAATAAGTTGAATTTTGTGTGCCTAGTGTTATATCGGGACATGGAATTAATAATGAATTCACTGAAGTTGAAGGACTGTGCTCTAAATCAAACATTTGGCCCACTTAGCCACTCAGCTTGATTTCTGCACTGCTTATGCTTGATTTGTAAGATAAAGTGTGTTTTGAGTGTAAGTCGTCTTCTTTTGTGTCCTAGCTTTGACGAGGAACAAGTATGCTTTATAGAAAACCAAATCTTGGTCTAAATTATGTTTTTGCCAGAGGATAAAGGAAGGGTAAAAAAAAAAAAAAAAAAAAAAGGATGATTCAATGTGACAACGCTCAGACATTTCTGGACTATACGACTAATTATTATTATTGATTTATTTTTTCAAAAGGTTGGTTTAATCTTAATAGCTGCACTAATCAATATTTCTATGAAATCAATTACTTTTATTACTGTGTGCAATATGAAAGGGGCAGTTTAGCGTGACAAACCCACAGAAAATGATCACCTTGCTCTTTCAGCCCACAACTTTAATGTTTTTGGAGCATTTAGCAACTAAAGATCCACATGTTTGTCATAAAAGCAGCAAATCCTCACATTGAAGAGGATGGAACCATTTGGTATTTATGCTTTATAAACGGCTTTAACAATTACTTTTATCACTTTCTTTGGAATGACTGGCCATTTCTGCACTAGACTGTACTTTTTCTTGCCTTAAATTTATTCAATACATACACAAATCACCTCTGCAAAGTAAGAACTGAGAATCCCGTCATCGAGGCATTAATCATACAGATATAAATCATGATCTTGTTTAATAGAAATAATGCCAAAAGAACATTATATGATTTATATAAGTTGTTTTCTGAATTCACAAACTGTTACCAAATGACTCAAGTCTTATGTAGCTACTTTAATGACAGAAAATTGAATGATACTCTAAAGGCTGTGTGACTCATTTTGCTTTGGACCCATATCAAGTGTGCATTAATCTCTCCATTAAAATATATATGCGCAACATGCCACATTTCCTGCAGTGAAGCAAGAGTGCGGTGCAGCTCAGGCACTGACAAACAGCTGAACTTTTTTGGTGCAATAATAGGCGGCTTTATGATGAGGATTAATGGACATGTGTTGTGGTAATAATGATTGTTAATCTTCACCCCGCTGCCCCATCCCCGACATAAACACACACACACTCAGACGCACACATGCTTTACATCCTTCCCTGTCTAATCATGGGGTATCAGTCTGTAGAGATTAGGTCACTAATCCTAGGGTGTCAGATGGTCTACGTGGGGTCTCGTGCTCGCTTTCTCTCTCTCTGCCTCTCTCTAGCACTCAGAAATCCTGGGGTGTCAGTCAGTGAATTAGTCAGTGGTTTGGTTTTCAGTAACATTCAAACGTGCATGCAACTGTTCATTAAAGACAGAGATGATCTGCAAAGTGACGTGGGAAAAAAAAGTCGATTTAGCTGCGATGATAATAATCATGATGAGAAATTTGTCTTTCTTGGAAGATTGCCTCTCTTTTCTCTCTTTCCTAAGGGAGCCAGTGTAGGACTTCTGCGAGGATATTAAAAGTGAGATTGTTCTATGTGGCTCATTGCTCTTGCACCTCCAGTGCACATGCCACCACATCCCATCCCTGCCCCGTAGCTCATGATGATCCGCTCATCCAGTTAATACATTCTGACCTCCATTATAACGTCTGTCACATCACTCAGTAACTTTTTATCCTTTAACCCCTAGGGTGGGTGGCATCTTCATATGTTCCTCTTCCTCTCTCTCTTCTCACTGCTGTCCAAGCATCGTTTTATCCACTCAATTGCCGTACAATAAGCCTAGTTGTCGATATATGATGCTCTGTATTACATATACTCCTGCAGACCTCAGCAGAAGGTTAGACGCGCATTTCCATCTGCAATCCCAGAACACTTTTTTTTGTAATGAGGCAAGCAGAAAAATGCATATATGCCGGAGTCTGTATGTTAATGGTTAAGAGGGCACGAAGATTACTCTCTGTAAATTGGTTTGCTTAATAGTACAAAATATCACACTTTCCATGACACTGACCTATGATAAAAGTAACAGATTTGCATTCATGTACAGGATTTTAGTATTTGAAGTGTCCTGGTTTCCATTTGTAGTCTGAATAGTCTAAACCACTTGCATTCGAGCAGGCTACGGTTGAGAGTGTTCGTGTGGAAGCCATTGGCCAAAATAGAATCTCGGTACCAACCGACTATTGTCTGACCTAATTAAGTTCTATTGGTTTAAAATTAGGTCGTAAACTGGCTACTTGTGGAATAATCCTTTTAAGTCGTCTCTCAACTCGAACTACAGTCCCGCCTCTCAAGTAGCCTATAGAAGTGGTAACCACAATTATAGCACGGAAAGATATTTGCTTGCTACACCGGAAGCCCAAAAATATATCCCCTTTCCCCCAAATGATCATCCGTTATCAGACCGATAGCCGATGAAAAGTGATTTTTACTATTGACTGTCCAATCTATTCCAAGTTATGAGTCAATTAACATGTGAAAAGGACAGAATAGAGAATACAACTCAACTTTTATTGTACATTTGCTAACCTTCACCATCTCTTTATTTGTGTTCCTTATAACGTATCTAGTTGCCATCATGTATATTGGTGAATCCTGTGTTATGATTCATCTTTTGTTTTTCTGTAAACACCCAACCCAAATTTGCACTGCACAAAAATGGACCTCAGTTCCTTGCAGTTGTTCCTCTGTGTTCTTTGTTATTTACAGTGGGTACGGAAAGTATTCAGACCCCTTTAAATTTTTCACTCTTTGTTTCATTGCAGCCATTTGCTAAAATCGAAAAAAAAAATTTTTTCGCATTAATGTACACTCAGCAACCCATCTTGACAGAAAAAAACAGAAATGTAGAAATTTTTGCAAATTTATTAAAAAAGAAAAACTGAAATATCACATGGTCATAAGTATTCAGACCCTTTGCTGTGACACTCATATTTAACTCACATGCTGTCCATTTCTTCTGATCCTCCTTGAGATGGTTCTACTCCTTCATTGGAGTCCAGCTGTGTTTAATTAAACTGATTGGACTTGATTAGGAAAGGCACACAACTGTCTATATAAGACCTTACAGCTCACAGTGCATGTCAGAACAAATGAGAATCATGAGGTCGAAGGAACTGCCCAAGGAGCTCAGAGACAGAATTGTGGCAAGGCACAGATCTGGCCAAGGTTACAAAAGAATTTCTGCAGCACTCAAGGTTCCTAAGAGCACAGTGGCCTCCATAATCCTTAAATGGAAGAAGTATGGGATGACCAGAACTCTTCCTAGACCTGGCCGTCCAGCCAAACTGAGCAATCGTGGGAGAAGAGCCTTGGTGAGAGAGGTAAAGAAGAACCCAAAGATCACTGTGGCTGAGCTCCAGAGATGCAGTAGGGAGATGGGAGAAAGTTCCACAAAGTCAACTATCACTGCAGCCCTCCACCAGTCGGGGCTTTATGGCAGAGTGGCCCGACGGAAGCCTCTCCTCAGTGCAAGACATATGAAAGCCCGCATAGAGTTTGCCAAAAAACACATGGAGGACTCCCAAACTATGAGAAATAAGATTCTCTGGTCTGATGAGACCAAGATTGAACTTTTTGGCGTTAATTCTAAGCGGTATGTGTGGAGAAAACCAGGCACTGCTCATCACCTGCCCAATACAATCCCAACAGTGAAACATGGTGGTGGCAGCATCATGCTATGGGGGTGTTTTTCAGCTGCAGGGACAGGACGACTGGTTGCAATTGAAGGAAAGATGAATGCGGCCAAGTACAGAGATATCCTGGAAGAAAACCTCCTCCAGAGTGCTCAGGACCTCAGACTGGGCCGAAGGTTCACCTTCCAACAAGACAATGACCCGAAGCACACAGCTAAAATAACAAAGGAGTGGCTTCGGAACAAGTCTGTGACCATTCTTGACTGGCCCAGCCAGAGCCCTGACCTAAACCCAATTGAGCATCTCTGGAGAGACCTGAAAATGGCTGTCCACCAACGTTCACCATCCAACCTGACAGAACTGGAGAGGATCTGCAAGGAAGAATGGCAGAGGATCCCCAAATCCAGGTGTGAGAAACTTGTTGCATCATTCCCAAGAAGACTCATGGCTGTACTAGCTCAAAAGGGTGCTTCTACTCAATACTGAGCAAAGGGTCTGAATACTTATGACCATGTGATATTTCAGTTTTTCTTTTTTAATAAATTTGCAAAAATTTATACATGTGTGGTTTTTTCTGTCAAGATGGGTTGCTGAGTGTACATTAATGCGAAAAAAAATGAACTTTTTCAATTTTAGCAAATGGCTGCAATGAAACAAAGGGTGAAAAATTTAAAGGGGTCTGAATACTTTCCGTACCCACTGTACACGGCAGTTGTTTTTGCAGTGCTGACTCCTCTGAATCCTCAACAAGAGGATGTGATCAGTCAAGAAAAGACTGTGCTAAGCATTGCTAAAATTAGAAATGTTTTTTAAAAGATAGAATAAGTTTCACCAATAAGAAGCCAACACAAATTTTACTCCTAAGAATGTTCTTGTAAGTGCCGCACCTGCGTGGTCTGCAGTGCTGACTGCTGCAGAACCAGCCTGTGCTGTGATCAGTCAAGGTCAAAGCATGAGCTCCTCTACCTCTCCTGCATGGCTAAACACATGCAGGCCCTCTCTGTTTGGTTCATATTTGTCCTCTGCCTGACCAAAATCCAATTAATCTTCTCCTTGCTGAATAGAGGGAGGGCTTTGGCCCTTGGGATCTACCTCAAATTCCCATCCGGTAATTTAATAACTCTAAATAAATGCATAAAGAAAATATCCATTAAAACATGCGTAGTGTAAATGATTTAAGTCAGGGGTGTCCAAACTACGGCCCGCTACAAATTCTAAAAACATAATGGAATATGACCCACACATGAAACTTGCACTTAATGCTGCGTTCACACCAAAAGCGAAGCGAATATTTTGCGCGTCTAGTTTACATGTAAAGTCAATGCACAGACGCGGATATTCGCGAGTAGATGCGAACTCGAGCCTGGCGGCGCGAATCAGGTGAAATATTCGCGGGACGCTGTGTTGCGACAGCCAATCAGCGTTGAGCTTCTCCTCCTGTCACTCTGTCATCGATCAGCCAATCAGCGTTGAGCTTCTCCTCCTGTCACTCTGCCATCGATCCGAGCTCCGTTCACAAAACAGGCATTTTAAAAGTGATTTCCTTCTCCTCCTGCAGAGAGAACTAACAAAACATGAATTCTGACTTTTTACAAACCACCATCATTATGTTGTTATTTCAGCGTCCTTTTTTGTACATTTATTGCAATTAAATCACAGTAAAATTGTTTATTTTCGGTTCATACGGCTCGAATAAATCCACAGATGATGTTATGAACTCAGACAAGACCGCGTTTAGTTTCCCAGGATATCTGGGACTGCCACAACAAGTATAAAGCAGAAATAGTATTTATTTATTGCATGGTTGTTGGTGAAATAAATGGATTTGTTGACCCCCTCTACGTTTAGCGCAAAAGATGTGAATAAACACAAACGGATGACCTAGAATGGCAGAACCAAAATATACCTCACCTCAAGTGAGCCTTTCGTATATTTTTCTATATGTGGCCCTCAGTGAAAAAAGTTTGGACACCCCTGATTTAAGTAGTTTATCACAATATATTGCGTTATTTAATTCAGTATGGAAAATTACATTTTAATTGTGTGTAAACAGCTTAAACGAATGCTTTTCATTCTAAAATAAGCCGTCAATATCCTCTGTGGAAGTATTTACTTTGGCTTTGAACTTGACTTTCATATGAAAAAGCTATTACTTCCCTCTGAAACCAAGTGGCCAATTGACTTTAAGAAACTTCCCCTTTTCATTTCAGCTCAACTGCAGTCTTTTTTTATGTTACTGGAGAAAATGTGATTCGTGACTACTTGACTATTTGTCCTTTTATGAAGGAATAACAGACACCAGCTGCTAAAATGGCAGGTGGAGAAACTGGGAGAAAGTAAGCAAACCATTAAACACAGGTGGTGATAGATGCAGGCGGGCACTCATCGGCTTAACCAGGCCTGTGTGCATCCTAAGAGACTGCTTATGATGCCACGGGGACATGTTGATAGAGCGCTCCCTGAGGAGAAAGGGAGAGGGAAAGCAAGAGCCTGTGTTTTGTAAATTAATTTATTATTTTATTACACATGTGACAGAGAGAAAGAAAGTGTCTTTCTGTTTAGTTTTCACTTCCTTCCTCTTCTTCTGTTGCAATTTGGTCTTAAAACCTCAAAGTACTCAAACGTCTGCAGTGAAAGCAAAATGAAAATAAAAAACATAACATGGAAGTCTCTCCAAATAAAAGTAGACAGATGCCAACTTGAAGTTACTTTTTTTTCCCTCAACCAAACTTTGTTGAGCTAGGGGAGTTATTTTTAAAACTGTTTTGGCCTAGAAAGCAGCATCATGGTAAAATATGCAGTTGCATTTCTGGTTATTAAAATCTGTATATTAATCCTGAAATACCTTCAAATGAAAGTCTTAATCTGTTTTATAGCTTCAGTTCATAAAACCTGAATGAATTGGTAGGGCAAGCCAACTATTTAACTCCTGATTACTCCTGTCCAGTGGATGGGGTTCAAACAGGGTCAATTGCTTAGCTTTTGTGCTATTTTTATTGGAACTGCTTGTGCCATTGAAATATTATTTATTTTCACACAAAGCTTTGACCAATAGGTAAAACTCATACAGTGCCTATTAGAAATATATTATTTTGCATTCAAATTTGACCAAATGGTTCAATAGTATTTAGCTTAAACATAAAACATCAGTAACATATTTTAGCATTTCATAAAGACAGAAAAAAGAAACCATGTATGAGAAATAGATTGAAATCATAAAATATATCCTTCTCCAGTTTTCAAATCTCTATTTGATAAAGGTGAAATGTGTGTCAAAATACCGAAAATCACATCATAATCATTTTAATGTGTTTTCTAATGTTTAATGACGTTAAAATTCTCATTTCCTCTTATATTGCAAATCATATTGCAATGCAATATCAGTCAAATAACTAGCAATTGGATATTATTCAAAATCATAATCCAGAAGCTGATTGCGTTACAGATTACAAGTGAAAACAGAAGCTAGACTTCAGCTCATTATTAAATTACTTGGAACTTTACAGGAAACCTGGACTCCTGTCATTCCACTCCCTGAAGCCGGTTCATGGATAATTGATGAAAACACAGGCAACACAATTGAAGTATATACCTTCTTTCTTGTGTGCCTGAAGAAGTTTTTTTACTGTGGCCAGATATTCATCTTAAAGAGCCCCTTCAAGTCCTCTGTTAGTCCTTAATGTGAATCAAGGATTTAAGGATCATTTATTGTCATTCTGCAACACAGGGTTGCACAACAATATGCATTCGTAGCCCAACGAACAAGAAAAACATGACTAAACAAAACAAAAACGATAGGGTATTCCTGTAGGAGTTAGCAATTTGCCTTTTTGTCCCCATATGAATATTATATTCTAGGTTCCTATTAAGGTAGATAACAATGAATACAATATATTAGGTGTTATTCTGTCAACTGCGGCTTATTCAGGGTAAGATATAATTTTATCACAATGGTGTGTCTCTTAAAGCACAGGTTTCTCCATTTGCACACATTGCATTTGCCTGAAGACTAAATTATAGGTTTTTACCAGTGCTAGATAGGTGGCATTAAAACAATAATTTTATTTGAATTAAATCATAAAGATTTAGTATTCAAACACAACAATTATCCACATTGATCTCTCTGGGCTCCATTCATACCAGCAGGGAAAACCAAGAAATTTGCAGAAGCTCATCAATGCAAAAGGTACTTCTGTAAATACAGCAGGGATGAGTTTAACATGATTAGAAGATTGATTGATTAAAAAAACAAAAAACTGTTTTGATGATGCAAAAACTGACTAGCTTCCCTAATGTGAAGATGTAGTTGCGTTCCGCTCATTATATAACATTATATTCAACATCAGTTTTTGGTTACTGGTCAATCAAAATAAGCCAAATGCATTATTTATGACAATCTTTTAAATTGGTATTTTAATCAGTGATGTAAAACTATTACTGCTGCAGAGCTGTGATAAGCCATTGCACTGCTGTGCCAATTTGCTGTGAATGCAGTTATGTTGAGGTTATTTGTCTGTAGCTGCTCTAGAAGTTTTGATCGATCTTATTATCATAGAAATGACCTATCCCCACTATCCATATATCTATTTTCACATATAGTGATGATCAATGGATGCAAAGGTCACTACATGTAGGACTTGAATTCAAGGTATAGCATATCCATCCTGCCTAAATTTATCCAACTCATTGATGAAGTCAGGGCTGTTAATATCGGACATTGTTATGAAGGTAACCTGATAGATATCCAGCCTGTCCTCATCTTCTCTTGCAAAAGTTTTTATATATTAATAACCCAAAAATGTTACCTGTGCTTGCATCAGACTGGACTGTATTGAATGGCTCTGTGTGTCTGAAATGTGACCCAGGTGCAGCTAAACTCACATGTGATCTCACTGAGGTGGAGAGAGACAGTGGGAGGCTGAAGCTCAGGGCGCTCATCCATGGCAACAACACCCCAGGCGCTTCATGGGCCACCATCATGCAGCTGAAATCAGTTGTAACGGCTCTTCCTGGTGGGGTTTGCGTCTGCTGTATGGAACGTTAGAAGTCAGTGTTGTAGAACATTATCTTCAAAACATTACTGGGAATGTGATTGTGTATTCAGAGCACGAGTAAACCGTTCGAAAAAAGCTGGTATGTTTTAGCCCAGATTCCCCTGGCGGAGTTAGCGGAATGAAATGAAACTTTTCCTCTGTATTACATTAAACATAAGTCTCAAACACTTTGCTGATGCCCAGTTTTATAACACACTGATAATCCCCTCTTTCCCTCCATCTCATTTTGAGCGCACTGGCCAAATGACCTCTGTTGAGAATATTGATTCGAATGAGAATGCCTGTTTGAGCCTTTTCTAAATCTATGGGCTCACCATCCGCAGAAGAAAATAACACGCTGCTCTGACACTCGCTGTGAAAATGTCATTACACCAGCTGTCTCAGGCCCAATACCCACCACAGCCATTCAGCTGGCTGCCCAAAACTCACAAAAACACAGCACTCACACACAAGAGTGACAAAGAGCTGCATCTTGGTAGGTTTCCTAATAAGATGTTGTGCTGATATTCCTACTTAACAGTAAGTAAATCGTAATGTAATATCATAGGCAATAATGTAATAATATGTATTATAGGTTTCAGATTTGGTTGGGGAACTCAACAGCTGCTGATGGTAGATAGAGATGTCTGGTCCAAATAAACTACCGCATCTGCTTAATATGACTAATGGATTAGATTAAGCCGGGATGATATGCATGGAGTGTATGTTTGTGGGTGTGCTGGGATAGGAAGGGGTGGAGTAGAGAGAGAGAGAGAGAGAGAGAGAGAGAGAGTTTGTAAGCATTTTATTCCCCCAAGAGTGTGTGTGCATGTGAGAGTCCGCAATAAATCTGCATTAATTAGAAGTGAGAAAAAATGTAGCAGCCCACATTTGAGAAAATGTGATGAATGCATCATGAAGGTGGAAAATGTCTGAAGTGATTCAGGTCATCTTTTTCTTGTTGGACTTCCAACAACCTCATGAGTGAAAGTATAACATAGTGCACTTTTTTACTGTCAGGTGTAAACACGAGGAGACAGAATCACTATTTAGGATTTTTGTGAGCAAGGTTTTCCTGAACTAATGAAGTTGAAACTCAATGAATGAATATAAGGAGGATGTTACGCTCGGTTAAAAACAAATCAGGTGGCAGTATTTGGTTGTTAGGCTATTATGAAAATAAGGATAGCCCACATTATGTCACATCATTTTAAGAATACTTTATGTCACTGCAAATAAAATACTGTTGCTTGTTTATCACAAATGGTTCTAATAAAGTCTAATTCAGCCTGAAAGATAAAAAAGAAATACCTAATTTTGAAATCTTGGGATATAAGACAAGCAAAAGAAACATTCCAAAATGCAATGAAGTTGTTTGCCCTTTGACCTGCAGTCAAATGAGAATATCAATATCAATGTGGTCTCTGTGTGCTTTATATGAGGAAATAAAAGTATTCCTTTAACACATGACTTTGTGTTGTTTAAAATAAAACCAAATATGCGTAGCATAGTTTCCATCCTCTACCCTTCAGGGCCATTTTGCTCTGATACTGTCTGATGTTCAAAGTGCAGTCTAGATTTTAGATCAGTTTTCACTTAACTTCAGTCACATCATGGGCCATTTTACAGCGGAGTCTATCAGGAAATAAAGACAGAAATGGAGACGTTGGGAGCGTAATGGACTGTGAACCAGACTTAAACCCACAACGTCATGAGTAGATGTAGCGTGTATTCAGCCGATCTGCTGAACCTCTGGCTTCTCTTTATGTCTTTCTTTTCTTGAGATTCCTCAGGCGATTTAGAAATGACAGCATCTACAATCCTCCGAAGCCTGGGGGCCGGAGCAGTGAGCGAGGCTTTATGCATGATAGCCTTTGTTAGCCGCTCCTACAATAGGTGTGTGTGTGTGTGTGTGTGTGTGTGTGTGTGTGTGTGTGTGTGTGTGTGTGTGTGTGTGTGTGTGTGTGTGTGCGTGTAAAGGGATGCCCTGAAGATGTCACATGCTGGAGGCTTATCTGCTCTCATCCTTGGTCTCTTTCATCGCTGTTCACCATGTCACTGCTTGTATTGTTCTCTCTGTCACTCGCTGTTATTTGATCAATGTCGTGGGATCTGAGAAATATCAGGGAGGTTTATTTTAATTTCTAATAGTCTTTTATTACAACTTGTATCTTATTTTCATAGTTTTAGCCTTCGTTCTGTCGGTAATAACAGCATTACAGTGTGCAAGTAAATTGCTGAGACCCGAGAACGTTGTGACGTCACTAAGAAGTGGCTTCGAGGCAAGAAACATGAGCAGTCAGACGATCATTCAGGTCCTGAACAAACCCCCGAGCCAAAATATTTTGTAGGGATGCACCAATCCTATATTTTCTCTTCCTTGACTCAGAGTATTGGAAGTTTCAGTCGATACAATGCTCTGTTTTTCCACAGTTTAAAATCCGTTTATCATACTGTGAATTTTTTTTATTTTATTCATTAAAATAAGGCTAGAGATTGCTGAGGCACTAAAGGAGCCATAACAACAATAACATACATATTATCCTAAGTATAAACACAGTGTCAGAGAAAAAAATCAAGCAAGGGAATTATTGTAAAACAAAAATTTCAGTAACACACAATTTAATTGAATCTGACCAATTATGTTTTGGATTTAATGACTGAATTCATTTCTACTTCTCTTGATAGAGAACAAGGTGCAGCAAAATGCTTAAAAAGTGGCACTTATACACTGAATACACATCTGAAATGTAATGCATTAATGGCACACCCACATGCTCTCTGCTCTCGTGGTGTCTAATCTTAGAATCCAAGCCCCTTAAGACGCCTCGCCGGCAGGATAACAGTGATTATGTTATGAAATATCTACATTTATGAAATCCAAATACAAGTGCAGCAAATACATCAGGCAGTTCAAAGCCCGCTGTGGCTAATGGCTTTCAAAGAGATGGAAAGAAATACAGGTCATAGTGCCACCCCTCCCATCGCACAGATCGCTCTTCTTTTCTTTGCCCCAATTACCCGAGTGTGGTCTGCCATAATGACTTATCACCAAGCCTGTAAAGAGGGAGGGCGTATGGAGAAGAGGGTGATGAGGTGTAAATGATCTCTATCACACTGCCATGTTGCTTGTTCCCCATCCTACCTCTCACCCACATTCTCTATGCCTGTAGACTCAGCGGGGGGGTTACATTTGCTGCTTGAGGCCATGTTGTTTGCTCCCTGAGATGTATTGCACCCATAAACTCGGTATTAGTTGAATCCCAGAATCTGCCACCGCTGTTTCCACGGATTCGACGTGAAAGCTCACCCCCTGCCTTGTCTTTGCCCTTTTGTGATCCTATCTTCCCTTTCTGCCCTCTAGGCTTTGAGTGCACATCAGATTGCGCTCTTTTACCCTCCTCTTTATCTTCAGCCTCGTTCTGCTTCTCCTCTTCTGGCCCCTTTTGTCCTATTTTCCCTTCTCGTCTTTGTTTTAAAAATAGGTTATAGAGACAGTATTCAACGTGTTTTCTTTATAATGGGAAGTTACAGAAATTGTGTTGATGTTTAATTGGGTGAGCAGAAGCGGGTCATCAGTCTGGTAAATGAAGTCATCAGTGTGTGAATATAACGTCTCCCTACGTAAGTCATATGCTTCAAGTCCACACGGACACATACTTGCATACCTTTAGGGCCACACTTTAACTCCTTGTCTCCTGTGGATTACTGCTATTTCTTGGCTAAGTGCTCCTTTGTTCAGCAGCAATTATTAATGAAAAGAGATCAATTGATTTATTCGGCTCCCGACTGCAGGCTAAGTGAAATCATACCTCTCTAATCGTCACAACGGTCAAAAAGCTCTGTAGGGAAATTCCACTTCTATTGTTTCCTTTTACAGCGGAGTTACTGATTGTTTGTCCAATTGGGTTTTGTCCTGCGTGAATTAAAACTAGTACCTCACACCACACTGCACATGCGGTGAAAGTAAATGTAAGGTAAAAAATTCTAATCTTTCTATCTCATTCTAATCTTCAATTATGTTCAAATGTAATCTTGTAGAATTTTGTTTGAGTTGTTTGAAAGAGATGTTTTTACAGCAATTTAAAATAAATATTAGGGAAGCAATTATGACCTGTTTAACTTCCTAACATTAGCTCTATGCAGCTTAAAATACATACATAAAACTACTAATGCTTAGATTTTTTAAATATATAATATTTAAATGAAAATACAATCATTTATTTCTATTTCATTTGAAATTTGTATTTTAATGAAAAAAAACACTTTAATGACGATAACAAAGTAGAAGGTAATATTTAGTATTTTGGACAGTTCCGCTGACATGGGGACGGTTATTTTATGGTGAAACAAGTTAAGTCTTGAGCCTTGGATACCAGCTGCTAGTACTAAACATGGAAAAAAACGAGATCTAGGCATCTCTAGGTTATATGTGTCTATTTTGGTATAAAACTTTCGGGTCAAACAAGACAGATTATAAAAACAATTTTCTAAATTGCTCCAAAATCAATGCAGGCTTTCAGTTCGTATTAGTCAAGCTCAATACACTGATGGATCCCGCACTTCCTGTGATGCATCTCTTTGTTAGACTACTTTGTACTGTAGACTTTCTTTTGAGGATTTGTTGTCTACAATCTAAGCTGAGCTAACCCTGTTGACATCACTCGGGTTACCTTTTTCAGACTTTCCCTTCCGTGGCCACAGAAGACATTAGAGTCCCTGCAACTTAGAAACTGATTTGATTGATGTGTTTAATTGGTGGAGATTCCCTTTACTATGCAGATCTACTTCAAATCATGTAGTTTATATATACAACATATATTTTGCTATTATGCAGCTTAGCCACAGACATATTAAACATTTTATTGTTCTGATGTCATAGCCTTGTTAAGAACATTTAATGTGGTACTTTTGACTGTCATTTAAGGTCCTCAGGCCTATTAAACTTGCTACTTCCAAGCATATGAACCATTCCGCTCTCACCTGTCAAAACTGAACACAAAATGAGTGGCGGTAGATTTGTGTCTGCGTTTTAAGGACAGTAGGAGATACTCGGTGACCAAAACATTTTATATATAGACCCTATGTATACTGATGTTCTTACAGACATTATGGTTTCAGCCATAGAGGTAAGTTTAACAGCTACACAGTAGTGCATTTGTTCAGTTCAGTTATATGTTATATGTTATATTAGCAGCATTATATTACAGATACATAATTTCCGTGGCTGTGAAGTGGCATCGTATGAAAAGCCAGCTTCTACCTCTCCACTGGCAGTCTGTGAGCATTTTGGAAGTATTATCGGTGTGTTTATAGATGTGACGAGAGTGCTCCTGGTCGCTTAATAGCAGCACTTATTGGGTGTCTTCACATTACCACCTTAGAGGAATAGCTCTTTAGAAACGCATTAAAAAGAGCTGTCACTCTGAGACGGAGCTGGACGAGATGTCGCGGTAATAATGATGAACGACGCACCTGAACTCCCCGCTCACTCCCAACACACCTAACAGCGTCTGGGTATTTCAACATGAGGAAGTCACTTAGCCCATGCTATCTGATGTGATGATATTCAGGGTGTCAGTCTGCACTCACCCATGCATGGTTCATGTATTCGTTGAGCGACTGTGTTAACATATTAGCATATTTTTCTCCTTCTGCGTGGCCGTGAAGAAGTGGCTTTAGTCATAATTCAGACGCAGTGACGGTTCGTGCCTAAAAAATGTATGTTGGGTGGGAAGGACTGAGCAACAAATCCCTTGCCTCTCTCCTTCTGATGCATAAAAACCTTCAAAGTCAGGTGTTTTAGCTTTTATTTTTTTTTTTTTTATGGTTTTACTCTATTCCATCATCTACAAATCATACAGTCCAATGAAAGTATTCAGCCAAATCCTTTATTTAAAAATGGATGCTGTGAGATTTCAGATATCAATTAATCTGTGCATATATTTTTAATATCTTTAATTCAGAGTCAGAATTGGAACAATTTATCTCACAGGTACCTTTCATGGGATATAATTATTTAAACCTCTTAAAGTCATTATCATCAGTGTGTAGGTACAAGGTTAGGTATAATAGTGGGTAGGAGATTATTTTTCCTCTTCCACCTCGGTTTCCAGTTAGTAAGGGTGGATGCATTACTTATTCATTGCTGATTCAGAGGTACTACATCCTCTAACATCCTGTCTCTAATCCCTCCCCTGATTATCATATCCACCATTATCATGGTTTGTTCAGTGTCGCCTCACAGCCAGACGGACCCGGGTTAGAATCTGCTGTTCGCTTTATGTTTGAATTTTGCATGCCCTTCTATAATCTCACAATTTTATTTTGTGCACGATGTGTTTGTCAGAAAGCCCATGTGGTTTACTGGCTACCTGACCAGAGTGCACCATGTCCCCTGCCCTATGGATGCTGGGTAAGGCACCAGTTAAAGGTTGAGTGAGAGAGATCCATCGAACTAGGATGCGATATGCAATTTTCAGATCGCAGTATGCGCAATACTTGTTAAAGGGGAAATGTGTGTCAAAATACCATTTTAAATTAAATATTGTTGTGCTGCAGAGATGTCCTTGCCTAAACATCATATTCTACAGACCAAAACATCTGTTTGGTACAGATCCCCGCAAAAATCACACCAAAACCATTTAAATATATCATTTTTATGAAAATGGTGAATTATTTTGCAATTGTTAATGTATATCTGTCAAAATAATCATAATAATAATCTAAATTTAAGCTCCACAAAAAATGAATAGTATACACATTTCTGTTTCTTCTTTAACAGCTGTTATAACGAAAGAGAAAATAACAACAACAAAAACGTATCTGTATTGGCCGATGTGGCTTTTTTCTGCCGATCCAATCTATTTCTAAGAACCTTGATACAATCTCAACCGATTTGTAATCAGTTGCACCCCAATAAATGCCTCTTAGACAACTAGATCTACCACCAGCCGGTCAGTGGAAAACGGTTAACTTAGATCCGTCCAAAGGTCACAAAATGTACTAGCACCTCTAAAGCACCACCTCAACCTGATCCTCCTTCCGGTGACGGTGTTGACTCATGGCTGTTATTTCTCATGTCGACTTTTTGAGAAACAGGCTTTCATCTCGTTCCACTAGACATTCTTCCAAGCTGGTGGCTTTTCCCAGGCCTTACTAGACAAGATTCTGTAAATGGCGCAAGAGCAGCTGAAGTGGTGGGCAGTCCTGCTGGTCAATGGACGCACTACAATTACTCTGGCACACAGGACGGTGGAGGGTTTCTTTCTTTCTCTCTTCCCTGAATGTCGTTCTTGCTTTCTCATTATATTCTTTCTCTCTCTACTTTTTGCTCCTCTCTCTTCCTCCCCCTCCTTCTTCCTCCCTTTTAAGTGGGAATGAAGGCTTATGAAGGCAATGACCCCAATATCAAGTTCACCAGGGACCAAGAGATGAATGGCAGAAAATGAAACACAAAGACCTCCCTGCCCTGCTGGAACAACACACTGTAGCACCCACGATGGACTTCCAGACAGTACATGCTTACATCTCCACGCACACCTGTGGTCCTCTTTTGAAAAGCATGTGTGTTCGTGCGTGACTCGTGCTCATCATTTTCAAGATCATGCCTGGGCTCTTTGGACTTTTGTTGTGTATATGAGCTACTGTCTCTCTCACAACCAACCAGAGGGTTGATGTTCTGCTTTCAAAGCCCAGTAAGAGTCTTTAAAAGGCGACCAGATCACTACATACATAACTCAGTTAGTAATGCAGTAAACACAAAAAAGCATTTCTCCATCATTTAGAGCAGAGAACTCTATAATAATAGATAGATTATACATCTTTAATCTATAAAAGGATATCGGTGGTCACCAACATGCAGCATGTTCTAATGCCTATTACACTAATGACCTGAATCCCTTTCACATACTAAATTATAGAGGAACTGTCACCCAGAACCCACAGTCCCACACTGTGGCTTTAATCTCACTCCCACTTGCACACTACGCGAATGAGCGTGGGTGGTGGTGTGATTCCTGAAAAGATCAAAGTAAGCTGTGCGAGTTCTAAGAAATAGAGAAAAAAGTGTTATACTCAAATTAGCTACAAACGACCAGGGAATAACTGCAAAGAGCTTGTTGTGACCTTCGACTTTGTACTTGACAGAGTGATTAGCTTCCTTCTTTTAAGGATGGAGGAGCTGAAATAGCTGACAAATCTGGGAGGGAGAAGCTGGTTAAAATGCCGTATTTTGAATTTGGAGTTCATCTGGTTAAAAATGACTTTTGCACATTAAAAGCAATTTAAAGTGTTATTTGTAATCCACGGTATGTGTGACTGCTGCCTCTTACACTCAAACACGTACTCGTGCACACACACACACCATGAGCTGCAGTAATGAAATCCTTTGCTGTCAGAGGGGCTTAGACCTGTTTCAGACGGTTTCTTTTTATATTCCCCTTTAATAAAAACAGGATTACTACCTCCCAGCCAATGCGTACAGCTATGATATAGAGGCATGGGACTGACAGCCAGTTACATATGGGGCTCATCCCTGCAACTCTTTGACCTGTGGGACAAGCTTCCAGAACAAGAGAAAAGCTCCTAAGTATTGATTTGTGCATGTAGAATCGGTCTTCAAAGGGGGCCGCTTTCTATCCTTAACTTCTATTTTCTTCAAGTAAAAGATGTTTCAGCTTTAGGATGAACCAAAAGCTTCAGATAAGTATTTCTACTTCAGCCCAAATATGACCCAATACAGTGCAAGTTGATACTAGCTTGCCCTAAATGTGAAGAGAGCAGTACCTTGTTAATTCAGTATATCTTTTAGGAAGAACAACTTACTTTGAAAAACGTAGATACCTTTGTGTTTGTTACATCCATAGATTCTAACAGGATGATTGTAGACCTCATAAACATTGTAAACTGTAAATTGGTTTATGCTCAATGCCAAAAACAGTATTTGAAACATATTCAGGATGAACCATGAATTTAGACATCCTGAAAAACAACTGCATGTATGTAGATGCAAATAACGTTGTTTAATTTGCAAATAAAATCCAGATCCCTGAAGCTCAATTTAGTGAATAAAGGTTGTTTCCGTGAAGATTTGTGTAAATATACATACATTTGTATCATGCTGTGAAAACATTGCCATTTTAGGGAACAAACAAGTGAAGAATTTGTTTTGGTCCATGAAATTGGATAAAAATAACATTTAGGTGTCATTATATGTCCCCAACAATAAAAGGTCACGGCAGCCCATCACGCATATACATTATTCATCCCTACTATACACAGCAGTTATGAAAATCACTGTAATACCAACTCCAGGTAAATGCATTATTGATGATATTTAATGATGTTGAATTAGCATACAGGACAATTTTGTGGCATGCCTTGAGCACTCTCCCTTGCATAACATTGGAATATCTTTGCCTGACGCCCCCTGTGTTGTAATGAGGAATGTGTTTATACACATTCATTTCCACTAGAGTAAAGTAAAGTGCCCTGAGGCCGAGGCAAAGCGCTGAGAGAACACTCACTTGGATATGCAGGGACTGTCATTGTGTGAGTGTGAGTGTGTGTGCGCATGTGTGTGTGTGTTTTCTAAAAACACACACACACAAGTTTCTAAAAAAGTTTCTAAAAAAACGATATAAGCTAACAGGAACACAATGTGTCAAGACATTGTCTGAACTTGTACATTTTACCGATAAGTGGTGATGGATATTTTGTTTGTATTGTTTTAGAAATTACTACATATATTTTGTATATTATTAGTTTAATTCCTTAATAAAATAGATTTGTCTTAGTTGGCCTAACAGAGTTTTAAGTTACATGTTGCAGTGTCAACATTGTTGGTTGTATATGTTTATACCGTACCAGATCTTTTGTATGAATATCATTGATCTTCATGCTTTTATTGTAGTTTTTTTTAGCTTGCTGTGTCTTTATACTCGCTGCTCAGGTGACCTAATTTCCAAACAGTGACCATTAAAGTTTGATGTCTCACTCGTCTTGTGCTTTGGCAAGATACAACGGATGTGTGTGTTTGTCATCCTACTAGTTGATTTCATGTGTAAGGATGCGCACAATCGTGTATTTGTGCACCTAACTTTGTTCATGCTGGATGCTGGCACATTTACAGGTTCTGTCATTTATTTTTGGCGCAGTGGTTTCTTCTCCAGACCTCGGTGCAGCTATTCGTGCCTCTCAAAGTCCTTTTCCTGTTGTTAGGTGAAATCTTGCCAGAGGAATCAGAGGAGAGAAGATCAGAGCCATCTCCTTGTTTGCCTCTCCCCTCTCCGCTCATCTTTTGTTCTCCATTCAGGGCTTTGTAGAGGAGGAAGGGAGACATTGAGGTGTACAGTAAAAATTTGGCAGAAAGGAAATGAAGAGACGTTATCACCTACTGATCTGGATACAATACAAATTGTTTTTTTGCTAACATACCTACAATATACCACCTGTCTCCCTCCGCTTCCCTCCTCACCCCCACAGGATCCTCTCCCCTTTGTATTGTATCTCTAATCATCTTTCCCCTCCGGCCTTGTCCCTTTCCCTCTCCGTTCCTCTCATCCACCCCCTTTCTCTTTTTCACCCCTATTCTCTGAGAAGCCCATAAACAGAGTATATATCGCTGTCGCTGCTCATTTCTTCACCCACCCATAAAGCACACTGACGGGTCATCCGTTTCCCTGCCAGATAATGTTGTCTTTGTTCATTTCTACTTGCAAGAGAGACGTGTTTATTACTTGCTGGCTTTTTCTCCCCTTCATACTACATTGTTGACGCAATGCCATGTTAATATTAAAAATGGGGTTAGAGAGACAGGAAGCCTAGGAATTAAGATTGATGAATAGAGAGAACAAAGCAAAAAATGCTTTGTATGTTTACTGTACATGCATCTGAATACGTCCTGCAAACATTTTCAATACCGCACACAACAATGTCCACCAAGGATAAAAAAATAAAAAATCACATTTTTGTCTGCCATAAAACATCTAACAGTTTATCTTTGACTTGGACAACTCTATTCTTCATACTTCCTCATAGTTTGTGTTATTCTTACTTTTCTATCTGTAAAAGTAAAAAAACCAAAAACATCCCTCAGATACAGCTTACAGTATCAAATAAGTGTCACCTATTCTTGCATCGCATTTAGTTTCAGTACTGAATGGAAATGTTATTGCACAATAATGAGAGCAGTGAGAGTTAATCAATACAGAAAAATGACATGCCATAAAACCAGTAAAAGTGAGCTAAAAGACACTCTCCATAAAGCTGAGGGGAACTGTAACATTTGGTGAAATTTTCCTAGGGATCGTAACTACTGCCGACCTCTTTCACATTATACATCGTCATTTCATCCATGTTGATATTAAAGCAGTCTTCAGAAGTGTTCATAGTAAAATAAATCTTACGCTATGTGGTCAAGGCTCTGCCATTGCCCCTGGTTATCTCTCTGCAAGTGAGAAGGGTTTTGTGGCGACTGTAGATTGACAAGAACGCGCACACACAGACACTGATCTCTGCTGGTGGCCACCACAGTGCCAAGGCAAGGTCACGGCAGCTCTCTGTCCTGCCGTCAGCCTCCTGGGCATGCGGAGTTCAAAGGCTCCTCCGCCTGTCTCTCTTTTTTTTCCACTGGCTCTCTTTCTACTCCACATTTCTCCCTTTTTTGTCACTTTTTGGTTCAAATATATAAAAAAAAGCTTAGATGTTACATTAGGAATATTGTGATTGTGCTGCAGTACCAGATAAGCTGGTGATTAAATGCTGACTAGCTCTGTTAGGACCTGTTGCAGAAAGCAGGCTAATGACTAAGCTCTAAACGGCCTGATTCAGCCACACAGTGGAAATCAGGCTGTTGTAGGTTCTTCAATCTGAATTTCTTCCAGGTTGTGTTTTAATAAAAGAGGGATGACAGTAATAATGACTCCCAACAAGTCCTGAGGGACCTAGTGGCCTACTAACGTCTGCCTACGCACACACATTTAGGTGCTTGTATATCAAAACACACTCGTGCACAAAAAGAAAATCACTTCCACTTCCACTGATGTATCACACAGCTGTTCTGACCTTATTCTGGGTTGCTGCTGGCTGCCGTGTGTCACAGCACCTGTTTTGTTTTTACTTGCACAGCGAGTATTTGAAGTTCTGTGTGACAGTGAACCCACTGAGCCCTTTTACATCACTTACTTTGTCTAGACATGTGTAACAGTGTACATTTGCTTCAGACATTCAGTCCTTTCTGTCTCGCTCGAAAATCCCCTCGTACTAAGACCTCCAGTCGTATCCAGAGGGCTGTTAGGCTCAAGAAGTAAAATACAGCATTAAGGGGAATAATAGAGGAATTATCCTATAATGTACCTTGTCACAGGAATGGAAAGGGGTTTTGCATTAGACCTCTAATCTCTTCACTTCTGAAATAATTGGACTTCCACCTTGAGATCATCCCATCAGAGATGTAGGGAGATTACCATTCACATGTACAGCTGACATGGATGGGAAGGGAATGAGGGATTGGAAGGAGCACTGGGAATCTTCTAACGAGACACATTGATAGACGGAGAGATTAGGTTTTGACAACATAGATCTTTGAAGACATTAACTCTTTAGTCTACCTACAGTTGAAGAAAAAATGTTATTCCTTCGGAGAGTTTGCAATGTCAGTAAATTAAATGTCTGGAAATCAAGGTTTTTTGTATTCTTAGGAGCAATTTCAAAAGAGGACTCTCATCTAAAAAAAGGCTGAAAAATCAAAAGATTGTTTTAACTCTGACTTTTTTTTTTTTTACTGAACCACACACTGATTGCAGAAGGAGAGTTTCTCAAGTGCCCTAAACTTTTTTTTGTATCACATTGTGCACAGGTATAAAGGAGTAATATGTTTCAATTCTGACTGATCTGAAATTGCCTCTTCAATCCCTCAGTGCCGTCGGCAAAAGCAGGAAGAGGCACCTATGGACATCTTTTTTTTTTTTTTTTTATTTACACCTTCATTGCAGAGTGGCTTTGGCTGTTTGAGAAAAGGCTCTGTTATGTATTTAATCCTGGTGAAGTGCAATATAGATAAAAATAAATGTTCTATCTTCACTTGTCTGTTAGATTCTGGTGTCAATGAGGTCTGCGTAATTTGGGAAAATTGCCACCATTTCTCCCTTTTGGTATGCGCAGTTACCACTCTGTCACTGACAGTTCTGCATGCTTAATCGTGTCTGCCGATAGCAGGCACCCGACTCATTAATAAAATATCAGATTAAAGTTTAGGGTACTGCTTGGCACGTACTGTTAAGTTTTTTTGTCTTTGCATTCCCGTTGCAAAAGATCAAATGTCTTCTATCTACAGTTGGATTGTATCGCCAGTTGTAAATGGGCTTGAAATTGCCTTTCTGGATCAGCGATGATCTCTGTAGCCTAGATGGAGATAGTCATCAGATATCAGACAGCAGAATAAGAATATTAAACGGCAAACACAGCATTGGAGCAAAGTGGGGGCAAAAGAAGATGGAGGCTAATACATACCCCCCAAATGCAAGCACACACAGACACACACACACACGCACACAGTACAGGGGGAGGAGAAGCTGTTATGGTGGGCTTCCATCCATCCCCAGCCTGATACTGGCAAGAACAGAAGGCAACACACACTTACATGCACACACACACACACACACACACACACACACACACACACACACACACACACACACACACACACACACACACACACACACACACAGGCACACACAGAGAGCCATGCCCTCTAATAACCTCTCCTCTCTGTAAATCTGCTCACACACAGATTGGACTCCTGAGCCTGGTTCCTGGCTTCCCTCACTGTGCAAATTGAAGCCTTCAGGAATCCCATTGTAACTGGCCAAAATGACTTGGACATTGTGTGTCTGTGTGTGTGTGTGTGTGTGTGTGCGTGTGCTGGTTTGTGTGAGTGAGATGCTTTTTTTATGTACAATATGTGGTTTGTGTTTAAAAAAAGAAAGGGATGCAAAATTTCTGATGCCCCAGCGGATTTCCATACTCTGGGCAAATGGAGGTATTTGCCCGCCCATACTTCATTTTCACACAATAACCAGCTGTGAGCTGCTGCTGTAACATTTACCAGTTGAGACAAAAACAAAAGAGAACCTCCTGTTTTGTTCAGGATTAGGTGGACAATTCATGATCACTGTATTATTATTATATTAGATATCAGCTTGATACAAAGTGGTTCGAAAAAATCTAACTGCATAGATATGTGACATAAATGTGATGACACGCTATAAGTGATGAGCCGACCTCTTTCAGTCATGAATATCAGCACAGTTTAGTCTACTGCCAAGGCACTTCCCAGGAATGATTTCTCTACTGGTGAGCTCACACTAATCTCACTCCACGGGCGAACAAGCACGCAGAACAACCAGGACACTTATCGGTAGCTCTTAAATCACCACAGAGGAAGGTTATTGCCTCAGAGTATAACTGCTGGAGTGTCCCGGTGTCTGAGCAGGTTTGGACACATACTGTGTGCTCATTATTACGTGGATGTAAATGATAAGATCTAACTCAAGGTTTCGACCAGCAAAGGCCAACCCTACTTGTCAAAGAAAACTGAAACTGATCCATGAATCCTCAGTGTCTTTAAATACAATTTAAGATATTATTATAGAGCAAGTCTGTGATGACTGTGCTTTCCCATTTTTTTAACAAAGGGGACCGGAAGGTGTGCTCCAACTATCGGGGTATTACACTGCTTAGCCTCTCTTCAATAGTTTATTACAGGAACCTGGAAAGGAGGCTCCAACCGATTAACATACAACAGATCCAGGAAGAACAATGTGGCCGTGGTACAGTGGATGAGCTCCTTACCCTTGCATAGCTGTTAGGGGGTTCATGTGAGTTTGTCCATCCAGTCTACATGTGATTTGTGGACTTTGAGAAGGATTATGACTTTGTCTTCAGGGGACTCTTGTATTGTGGGAGTACGGGGTAAAAGGGCCTTTGTTATGAGCAATCCAGTGCTTATATAACCAAAGTGAGAGCTGTGTTTGTATATCTGGAACAAAGTCAAACACGTTTTCAGTTTGTGTTGGCCTCTACCACGGTCGTCTCTTGTCACCGGTTCAGTTTTCATGGTCAGGGTCTCAAGGCGTAGCTGCTGGGAGGAGCGTCTGGTTCGGAATCTCTGCTTTTTGCAGATGATGTGTTTCTGTTGGTTTTATCAGACCTTGGCCACATATACTCAATGGGTAGGGTTTATTAGGGATATGGTGCCTGTAAAATAATTGTTCATGAAAATGTATTATTGAGCAGTAACATTTTGGAAACTAACATTTTATTGAAAGGTTTATAGGTTTTACTTTTGTATCTGTGACCAGGAAGCCAAACATATTGTCCACCCCGTTTATATCAATAAGGGTGGACTTATTACTATACTAACAAAAACGCCTCTCTGTATAACGCAATAAAAATTCAACAGCAACACAGACTTTACCCTCCAAATTTTTCTTCAACATCTCTCTAAAACCGAATAAAAACTTTGTATCCTTAATAAGGATAAGATTAAATGCAGAACTGTAGTTTCAGACTGGTTGATCAGTTATCAAGCTTATTTCATGGCTTTGTGGCCTACAGATGATCTTCCATTTATTGGAGATGAACTGTATAGAATGTACATTTCTCTCTTAGGGTAAAAGCTGTTGGTGCTGCTTTGTTGACTGTACTAAAAAGCTTTGAAAAAAAAGAAAAACAATAGAAACAGTGGTCTAAGGAACAGTACTGGTGCACCAAGTACTGGTGCTTGGCCCGCAGGATTGAGTGGAAAGAACAACTGCTTCTTAGGTTGAATGATTTGATCTCACTTCGCTTCACCCATGTGGATGGGGACAATTTTCATGGAGGAAAGCTGGATGCATCTCCACTTAATCAATAACCTATTAGTAACCAAAGAAGCAGGCGCTGTCAACGTTTGTCCCGGAGCCCTCACCCTCACCCCCGCCCATCAGGTTTTTCATTTTGTTAACACTCTCACCTCTTTTGTAGATGTGTCCTGGACCCAGACAGGTTGAACTTAGCACTAGAGTCTCCTCGGAGCTATGTTCTGGATGTGCCTTCACCGCTGCGGTTTTGCAAACATGTCAGTGAGACGTGAAATGAGATTTCTATGCCATCATCACCGGGCTGAGAAAGAAAGCCACATCTCACTCTGGCTGAATGCCTCGCTGCTCTTCCCCTTTGCCTCTTCTCAGCACAAGCATGTCTAACCATCACTAAGACGGATCGATAGAGCTGAGCTCTGTAAGCTGCCTGCCGCCAATACAGGAAATACTGTATGCTCTAATGAGATTGGGATATTAAGCAGTTAAAGAGGGTGGTTTTAGCTTAGCAGTAGTAGAACATGATTAGTCTGTAAAAAAAAAAAAAAAAAAAAAAAAAGCTTTGTTTGCATAAATTTTACAACTAGCGAGCCTCTGATCTCCTTAAAGGGCTGCTTGGAGGTACGTAGGCATAAGAGACCACTTCTCTCCCTCCTGTGAAAATGTTCTCTTAGCTGAGGGTTCATGGAATTTTTGCTGATCAGACAGTGTAGCTGGCAATATATTGAGCTCCATTGTTCCCACACTCTGTGATTGATTCTTCCTTCTTTCAGTAAATTAAGTTGAATAAAAATCGCAAGATTTCTTTGTTCAAAAAAATGTATATCATTTCAAAGAACACTGGTTTTAAATTTTATTGCTAGTTTTTTGGCTCATTGTTAAGTACGAGTGCAGAGCGCTGTTGAGGGGAATGTCTGCTTGACATTCTCTATTGAAATGTTATAAATGATTCTGTTGGATCCCCATATGAAACATTGAAAAACACTGTTTTGGTTAAGGGTAGAAATTCTTTTGAAGCCCAATCTCAATCAATTGAACATCACATCAGAGAATCAGCAAACACCTTTGAACGCATCATCCTCACCTTGCTTGTCTTTTCAAGGTGGATGAAAGTGTATGAAAAAAAGAAAATTTCTGGATAATTTAGCAGTGTTCCCCATATACCCATATATTTGCCAAAGGGCATGTTTTGACATCAAAGGACCAGCTGTCAGCCTTGAAGGGTTTATGGCGATGGCAGATGACTACGGATTGAATGATTTCCAAGACCTGATCAAAGATTGACTCTAACATTTGGAGACAGTTTGGCACTTTTCTGACTATCCAAGGTCTGTAAAGTCCATGCAATCTGCTTGTTAGAGAGCAGTGTTCTTTGAAAAAAATACAATATTTATAAAACCAATGAATGATTATTTTCTTAGAAAGAAAACAAGCATTGAAAGAAGCATCCATACAATAAGCATCTGTAAAACCTGTAAAGTCTCAGTATTTTATGTTTTAAAAGGGAAACCATATTTTCCGGTAATTGTGCGTCTTTTCAAAAAAACTAAACAACGAGTACCTGTTTACCTTCATCCAACCCCTTAAGTGTTAGCATTTTGACAGAATTGATACCATCTTGGCGGCTGTAGAGGTCCATGTAGTCATTGTCCATGTTGTGCCAGACGCTTCCTGTTGCTCCTGCAGAATAAAGGGCTGTGGTGCCATGCCAAGCTATGCCATCATGTTCCCTCTGACCTGGTTAACTCCCCTGGGCTCCCAGTCTTTTTGCCCGAGGATGATCATCCATGGTGGATCAGTCTTTGTGTAATTAAAAACTGCTTTGGAGCTTTTTGGAGAGGCTGATTCATTTAGGTTTCACAGGGGTTTTTATATGAGTTGGGCTTCCAAAGGGTTAGCAGTGTAAGAACCGATTTTGATGGAGCTAAATCGCTGCGTCATTTGCCATAAGCTGTGTCATTTGACTTCCAACAAGCTTTAGATTTAGAAACTGGACGAAGCTTGTTTACGAGATTAAGGCTTTTAAAAGTCACGCTTTTAATGACTTAAGTACTCAGAGTAAATTGAACTTGTTTGCTTTATGAGGGTGAAATTTAATTATGATAAATTACTTCATATTCATTTTGCAGATGCGTTTGCCTAAAGCAACATGCAATAATAGCAATCAAACGTCATAGGAACAATAGATAAATACAAAAAGTGCAAGCCTCCCAAACAAACAACCAAAACATGTTCACTGTTACAGTACTAATGATTAGGGTTGAAATAAAGTGTTTACATGGTAGCCCCATTTTTATTACCAGAAACATGGCACTTCAGAGGCTTAACAAATCCTTGTTGAATACTTATTGTTATTCACAGTCCTCCTGCATGTAATTGAATTGCCAGATGATTAGTTTAGAATAACTTTAGACATATTTCGGAAGGTCCTTGAATAAATATTCAGTAATTGGTTAGATTGCATTCAAGGGGCAAGGCAGGAAATTGTCACCAGTGGCAAAATAAGTAAATATTTCCAGGAGGCAGCTGGAAGCCTGAATACTCTTTGTCATGATGTCATGATACTGAGTCACTCGCGTATATAACTCCACAAAGAAAAGTAAACTCAAAATGTTATTTAAGTTTGTTTGCGTTCTAATTTTTATAATATTTTTAAACAGCCATGGTTCAACATATTAATAAATTCCACTAAATTAAAGTGAGACTTTGTAATGGTTGCTGAACAGTGGTCACTGCGGCCTGAGGTGACAATTACAGGAGTACATTAACTGCTAAGCATAGTGTAACAGTAGCACACATAGAGTCAGTGACACTGCAGTGTCTATCCAATGTGTGCTAACGTTAGCCACAATAAGCTACTAGTTGGACCATACCAAGTAAGCCTTTAGCAATAAATGCAGTCAGTTTTTAAATAAGATTATTTTAACTAACAATTTAAACTTTGGGGAATAAAGGTATTTGGTGCAGTGCATGACACCGAGGATCCTTGTTTTGGCAGTATACCTTCACAGTGATGTAATCTGTCGGCCTGTCTCTACTTTTTCCGGCCTCCCTCTCCACACTGCCAAACTCTCCGACTGATGAGACACCGTGTCAGTGTCAGCAACCTCCTCTGTCATTCTCTGAAGAATATTGTGCCCTTGTTGACAGGAGTTTGACAGGAGTTTAACTCAGTAATTTTTCGGGGCAGGTTGAATTGAAACAATGCCCCATGCATCGGCACGCTGATGGTTAAACTATCATCTTTGTGATGGAACTCTTTAAATATAGCTGACAGCATGTGGGCATTTACTATAATTGAGAATGGATTTTTGCACACCTTTTCAGGTGACACCTGTTTTTAGTAAATGCACACAATATATACAATAAAACATTGAAATAGCTATAAGAAACTGCTCCGTCCCTCTTCACATAAATGTCGTATATCCATAGCGTTAAGTAGTGTTGATTGCTTGAGTGTTTGCAGGGGGTTTACTATGTTTGCATTTGTCTCTCAGCTCAGTTTGTGTGTACTGTGTATTCTGTTTGTGCAACGCCATCATGCATTCACACTTCTCAGCAAAGGTTTCTGCTTCTGTTTGCTCCTTAATCGATTTAATTGCAGCAGTATATTTACAAAGCAAACAAGCAACTCAAGCAGCTAACCCAAAACATCTAAAGCGCTTAGTTAGCAACCAGTATTCCCTCCAAAAGTGCTATGTTAACGAACTCTTGCACATATGTGCTGTGAGAAAATTTGAAGAGAAACAAAGGGAAATACAAGACATCTTAAATAGTTATAATCCTCTCCCTTACTGTAGCTCCTGCTGTCTCTTTATTTTCTCCTGTTTTATTCAAAAACTAAATGGAAAGAGAGATATTCTTTACGTTGGGCAAGAGGATTGTTCTCTGACCTCTCTGGATAAACGACTCTTTCCAAAGTTTCAATCAGATGTAATGAAACCATTTGTCTCACAGCGCTGCACAAGAACAAAGCTTATCTCTGTGTTTGCCATTAGAGGTGCTTATTGCCCGAAGAACAGCCCACTGTCATTAGTAACTGTCACAAAGTGTAAGCAAAATGGCTGTTCACTCTGATTTCTCTTTCAAGTGTTAGCTTTACAGTAGCCAGTTCCCTTCCTCAGTTCATTTTTATTCTGTTTAATTCAATCAGTGACACATTTTTTATAACTCTGGACTTCATAAGAATATATTGGCTTGCTAAATGGCAGCATCTGGAATTGGTGTGTAGATCATGTCTGATCTACTTCACCAACTCTCTCTTGCTCTCAATCAACTTTTTCTTCCTCTTTGTCTCTCGTCCTCTCATCCTTACTTCTATTCCAGTGGTTGAGATCAGCAGAAGGAAGAGAAAAGCCCCTGCATGGATGAAGGGATTCATTATTTCCTCCTTCCACCCTGCAAATTGTCCTGTCGCTGTTCACATCTGATCAGTAGATAATTGGATAATTCCTAATCTAAGGGACCTCCTAACTTTTGATTTTTTTGCTGTGCTCATCACTAGCGTCAGTTCCCACCTTTCGCTCACTACTAATCCTTCTCTTGTGCAGGGGTTTAAGCCCCCACAAACCCTTATTACCCAAGCTTTCCTATGCTCTACTACCTCTGGGAGTAAAACGTCCATGGAGAGTCCTGTAGTGTAAAATGGTCTTATAGTTCTGACATCACCATTGCAAGTGAAATCTTGAAATGTTGCATGTTAATCTCAAATTATGTTTTGTAGTCTGTTTGGGATCCATACCAGCAGTTTTAGAGGCAGTGATGTAAAAAGAGGCCCTCCTCAGGACCAAAGAATACAGATGCCTTCATGAGGCGTCGTCAGGGGCTTTACACTCGTAACTTCTGCTGCCCGGTTTTGTTCAGCATCAGCCATTACTGCCCAGTCGTGGCTTGTCCAGCATTTGAAACTACATCCCTTACGCCTTGTTTGTGCTCGCCTGCCAAAGAGTTGTTGCGGGGCTGTGTGTGTATGTGTGGATGTCTAGTCTAAGTGATGGGGAGGAGGCCTTTATAAAGTCCAGGGCCCATGTTAGGGACAGAGAGGGGGACAGCATTAATCTAAGAGTTCAAGCCTATAGTTGTCACCCTGTGCGGGGTGGGAGGTGTAAGGGGGGCTGAGACGCTGACTCAAAGGCCTTCAGTCTGAACAATGGCTGCCCTGTGTTTTGTAAAAGGCGAGGAGCTCACAGTTCAACCCTCCACATCCTTTTCTTTCACTTGTCCACCATTGCTCAACTATTTTCTTAAATTTTCTAACCAACTTTTTTACCATGTACCTTTTTTTTTTTTCTTCTCGCATCCACCTCTTGCCTTCCATGCAGTATCTCCACAAGCACACGGTGTACCTTTCATACTTTTTTCAATAGTAGCACTCGTTGTGGTAGAATGAGTTGTTGTATCTAGTGTTTCCTCTGCTGTAGGGAAAAGGTACTTTCACACATGTTGCCTTTTCTCTGTTTATCGCAGTGCTTTTCTGCTTTGATGTGATGTTTGAATAAGCTCTGCCTATTTGAGAAAATATTTAAGAGTAAAAGTAAAAAGACCATTTTCAATTGTTACTCATAATGAAATTAAACCATTAATTGGGCTGGTAATGTCAATCCACCATTAATTACTCAAACAAGTGCTTTTCTACTTTGTTTTATCGTATTATTTTCTTCATCGACTACAAGATTTTTTTCATTTCAAGAGAGCATAAACATGTCAGTGTGGAGGCAATTTGATCAAACCCGCTATTTACATCTCACCATTCTAATTTGGTATAATTTGCACAGTGGTGCTGAGATGGAAATGAAATTGTGAGAGAAAAAAGACCGAATGAGTGAGAGTCATAAAAGGAGAGAGAAAGGCAGAGATAACCTCCAGACTGTCAGCGAGGGATTATTCTCCTCTTCTGTTAAATGAGAATTCCATTTCTGTTCCGCCTTCACGGGGTTTGAACGCTCCTTCTGGCCCCCGATGCCTCCCAGTAATGCAATTAAGATCCATAAGCTTTTCCCAGGAATAAAGGGGCTGAAAGAGGGATTGCTCCATGCTTCACTGAATTTGGGAAAATCTGTGTGTTCTTGTGTGTGTGTGTGTGTGTGTGTGTGTGTGTGTGTGTGTGTGTGTGTGTGTGTGTGTGTGTGTGTGTGTGTGTGTGTGTGTGTGTGTGTGTGTGTGTGTGGGAAGATGGATTGATGGAGGGGCGGAGCAAAGGAAGGTAATAACAGTTGGGTCCCCTCTCCCCTCTACTCAACCATTTCTTGCAAACAGACATGAAGAAAGGGTTTGTATTGTTTCCTACCCCTTCTAACACACACACACACACACACACACACACACACACACACACACACACACACACACACACACACACACACACACACACACACACGTACACACACACAGTCATTTCTCTCTCACTGCCACCTCAACTCCCATTGAGATGCTATTGTGTTGCCATAGTGTCAGCATGACTTTTGGAACAAAAACTCCAACCAAACAAGCGTTTCCCTCTCTGCCAATTCACAGCCATAATGGCTGCCGGCACAGCAGATTGCTTGTTAGTTTTCTAAAGCAAAAATTGCATTAAACAAGTTGAGCATGTTGTAACTTGTTTGTTGCAGATGTGGGAATGAGTTTTTTGCCTGTGTTCTTTAATAAAAAAAAATAAAAAAACAGGCATCCTCCACGTCTCCATCTCACCTACAGCAAACTAGATTTCACTCCATCTTGGCCATCATGGTCAAATTTATATTATTGAATAAAAAAATAAAGACTACAAAGTCAGCTTTTGCGAAGATACAGTAGTTTGCTTTTCACTGAAGTAGTTGTATGCTGATGCAATTGAACCAGTTCACGGCGTAAAGGTTAGGGAGATATTAGGCCCCATACAAATGAGAACACGACAGTACACACTGAGGCAGATGTCAAAGCCAATCTAGCACAAATTGAGAGAAAGTGTGTGTGCGTGTGTGTGTTTGTGTGTGTGGTATAGAGGTTTGTGTACACTTTGTTGAAAAATTCAGTGCGGTGTTAAGTACGTTGCAGCCGCTCACATAAATAACTTCAATGCTCACGTCAGGGCAAAAGCTAATAACTTCACAATTACCTAAATGTGCACAAACATTAACTGTAATAAATAGTCAGTTAACCTACAGAAAATTAATCTACAACAATTTAGAAAAATTGACTTATTCCTTGAAGTGGTTTATCAAGTTAATACGCCAAGCATTAGCTGATTCCAGCTTCTCAAATGTGAAGATTCTCTGCTTGTCTCTGATTTACCATTGTAAATTGAAAACCTTTGTAGTTTGGACTGCGGGTGAGAAAAAAACAACTTGGAAATCATGGTAAGCTTGATGGTTCATTATTTAAATTGGAAATGGCAGTATGAGAAAAAAGGTCCCAGTTCAAGTTACACTTTCTGAGAATCATTCAGCTGGATAATATAGAATACAAGCATGGTTTTAGTTTTTTACTATTTTGTGTGTGTTAGCAGGTTTTCCTATATGTACATATTGGTTTGTTATTATTTGACTGAAACTCCATACCTACATCATGTGAACCATCTCAATGACCACTTAACAGACAACATCTAATATTCTGCTGATCAATTAAAGACACAAGATATGGTTGCTAGTAAAAAAAAAAAAAGTAGAATGTTTGCTGTTGCTTGGCACATCAGCTGGTCCAGCTTTTTCGCTTTCATTGGTTACTGTGTGCCTTCCAGAATACAATGACGTAAACGCCAGAAGTCTGAGCTGGTCTCAACACTGTCATTTGGTTCACACCCTCAGAGCCACCCATCTCTCCCATTAGTGTACTGTTTTTTCCCACTTTGTAATAAATGTTCAATAATTCAAACAACTGAGTTCCCTCTTCGCTGCCTCTCAGCTCCTTTGTGTGTGTGTGGGTGGGTGTATGTTGCTTTACTCAGCTATCTACCAGTGAGCTATGGTACTATGGCCTCTGAGTGCTTTTGGTTGTAGTAAGGGAAATCAACTTTGGCAGAGCTGTAAATTATTCCTCTGGAGGACTAAATTGGCTACAGCCCACACTCGCTCCTGTTCGCCATACCTTTGTCGGGGCCCAGTCGGATCATATGGGGCCCTTATCCATCAGGTCTGAAAGGCCCCAGCCATGCAATCACATGGACTACAAAAAGAGGTTGTTTAGTGTGCAGGGAGAGAGAGACAGAAGATGTACTGGAGGGCAATACAAATAGAGAGGCAGGAAAGGGAGAACAGAACAGCGGGATCCTGTAGGGAATATGGCAGGCCTATTATGTGTTAAATGGAATTAAAGATGGATAAGTGTCTAGAAATAGGAAAAAGTCGCAAGCTTTCTTAAATTTTCATTCAAACAATGGAAAAAAAGTGTTGAGTGTTTTTTTAATCTCTTTTTGAAGCTTATTTCAAGATTGTCGCCAACACTATTCTATATTTCACGACTATTGGATTGAACTCTGTAAGAGTAGAGCAAAAAGCTTCCAAAAGAGAATCTGAATGTCTAGTATTTAAAGTTGTGACTAACAGTATGGTATTTCATTACAAAAGTGGGTTTTCTGCAATCTAAATACCAAATTAGGTTTTGAGATTTAAAATAAAAAATGAGCTTTTGATTTTGGACTGAAAAATAGAGCAGTGTGCAGATGTAATCTGTTCCTCAGACCAGTGTCACTGATCCTTATGCTCCTGCTTACAAATCCTTTAGTGTCTGCCCTTATTTACTATTTGAAAAAGTTAGCTTTTTTATGACTTCACATGCTTTGTTCCTGCTGTTAAAACAGTTTCCTTGCATCTTTGTTGTTCTATTTGACATGTTGAGATGCAGCATTTCACACTTATTCTTTCGTTGAAACAGACAGGGGTATTTGATTTGAGGCACATGTTCACTCCATGCAAAAAGCAGGTCCATAAACTAATTTTGCCTAAAGATCTTTACCACACCGTTAGGAAATTAAGTGGAGACTTTCTCTTTGCTCTGCTGTCTCTTCGTTTCAGACTATGCAGCATTGTAAATGCGATCTTTAAAGCTTTGTTTACATGGTAGACAGGCCTATGCTGTCTTGTCCCCCTCACCCTCACTCCTTCACCGCCTGCAAGAGGACTTCCTTGCATTCTGATCGCGGGCCTGTCTGTTCGTAGAGACTCTAAAGAATACTAATCAGCCTGGTCTCCTCCGTATGCAGACTCTATTCGGTCAAGGATGGTAGAAAATAACAGGAAACATATTATAAATGGTTGGTACCATATTGCTATTACTTATTATCTAGTGAGAGCAAGGCTTTCACAATGGCATAGAGATAAGGTGTGTATTATAGCATGCTTTTTGTGTTAAGTACACAGTGAAGGGCCGTTCCAGAGAACTTTCACTTAACATAACTGGACAGCAACGAATTAGAATAATATGGCTTCACAGAACAACACTTTTTCAGCATTGTCATATTGATGCATAATATCGTTTTGTACTGCTGCAGTTTTTCTACTGAAAAGTTTGACTAGCGTAACATTGTCCTGGATCACAAAAGGTCACTTTTCCTGAGGTAGTATTTGTCTTCCAGAAAAGAACTGTCAGGGTGGACTGGTTTCATTTAGACTGCAAGCGAGCACTGATTCTTCTGTCAATATCTGGAGTAGGGATGAGAATTTGGTGTAATGTTACTGACTTTTATGGAACAGTTACATAACAGACAACCCCAAGTGTCTGACAATAGAAAGAGATAGAAACTTTACTGTTTTAAAAGATCTAACAGAAATGAACCAGGAAAAAACGCAACACTCAGAGATCTGAAACACACTTTCCACTGTTTTTTCTCTGATGCTTGAGTAGAACGTTGGAAAGGAAAAGTGGACTGTAGAAAAGCAATGTTGAACGGATGTCAGCCAGATATACACAGTGTTGTCTCATCACGTGCAAAAGTCAAGCTTAAGCTATCCCCGTTCTTGTAAAACAACCAAGCAGCTACCTCCAGATCTGAAAATTTAAGCCAATGTTGAAGTGCCTTAAACTTGCATTATTTCTAATACTCCAGCAGGGTGCGACTCCTCTGGTTGCAAAAATAAGTCTGATAGTATAGAATTATATGAGAATATGACCCTACTTATAACTTGATTTATTACCTTATTAAACATTGTAAACATGAGTGTATAGTCTCAATAACTAGTTTTAAGTCTTCTTCAATACAGCATGATGTTAATTGAGTAAATTATGGTCCCATTAAGAGTAAAACAGACGATGAAACTGTGCATGCTTTCGGGCTACCTTTTGATTAACAGGTCACTGCCATGGTGTTGTCCGGTCTTGGAGTTGTATGTGGTTTTACAACTTCAACCCTTTCACAGTGTGTTTTCAGTTAATGAAAAGGGATTATAACATTTTGGGCGCCGGTTGTACTTAGATCCCCCCTCTCATGTCACCTCTGGTTGCAAAAGGCCAAGATGGCCACTGCCAAAATGCTGAACTTGAGGCTTCAAACTTGCTTTAAGATTGTAGCAAATTCAACACTTAAAATAATGGTAATGTTGTTATTTGTAGTACTTGCTGGACATTATTCAAATCACTCAGCTAGCCAGGGTTTTGGGTGGTCAAACGGGTTTAACAAACCCCCCCTAGGGCCTGGCACAAGCTGTACAGAGCACAAACATGCTCGCTGAAACAAACAGATAAATTAGAAAACATCATCGCCATCCAGGGATACTTTTCCAAAAATGCTAATGTGGCCTGTTCAGGCTACGTTTTTAAAAGCATTTCAGACATCAACAGAATATGGAAAGACAGTCCTGTACGAGGTCCAAGCTCTGCTGTTATCTCACTCAGCCGGAGAGTTCAGGCCATCTTCCCATTTCAGTAACTGGCGGCAAAAAGAGAGGAAGAAAAGAGAAGAAAATAAAGGAAGCAGTATCTGAAATATTGGAGGCATCTCTTGCACACATATAAACTCCGGGATGAGGCTGATCAGGTTTAAATGCCCCTTCGGCGTGTGTGTGTGTGTGTGTGTGTGTGTGTGTGTGTGTGTGTGTGTGTGTGTGTGTGTGTGTGTGTGTGTGTGTGTGTGTGTGTGTGTGTGTGTGTGTGTGTGTGTGTGTGTGTGTGTGTGTGTGTGTGTGTGTGTTACTGTGGATGCACATGCCCAGTATGTGACAGTGTTGTGAGCATGCGAGTGCATGTGTGTATGTGCTCACCTTGCTGCTCGTCTAAGAACTGCCAGTTACAACTGGTGAAAGAGGACAGAGGATGGGGGTGTTACTGACAGTTCTAGCAGAGGAGCCAGCATTTCCATTTTGTTCGCTGGAAGCCGAGTGTGAAACTTTGATGAAGAGCAATTTGCATCTCTGGATGGCTATGAAGAGGTCCGCTTTGTTCGCTGCCATCGAAAAAGCCGTGCCCGCACACTGCTGGCTCCGAAACCTGACCACCCCACCACCAACCGGCACCCACCCTCTGCCCTTCACCCTCCACCCTCCTGGCACTACTTTTCAGCTTCCTCGGCCAGCAGCTATTTCACCATTGTGTTTTGTGGCCAGGAGCACCTGCTGGGAGTCCTTTCATCAACCCCTCTCTGAGGTTTTTAAAAAGTGATCCAAGGCTACCCCCCACCCTCCACACACATACACACCTAAAATCAGACTGATAGGTCGGGACACAGAAGCAGAAAACGCGTGCATCCATCTAAAAACCAAGGCATTTTGTGGAGACATCATCAGTCCCCACCTCAATGTTCAGGGATGGGAGGAGCAGGCAAAAGGTGAATGACAACTACCACTTGTTAAATCAAATGCAAATAATGCATCCCACTTTGTACATTTTGCATAATCTTTGAAGAGTAAATGAAAGAAAGGTTTCCAACTGTCCCGTTTATCAAAACTGAACAAATAGTCCCCTGTGACTGTCTCTAGAAATGGGGAAACTGTTAATGAAAGGGGATGGTGTGGGAGACAGTGGAGCAGGAGAGAAGACAGCGCGGTTTAGGATTTGCGTGTCTGTGTGTGTGTGTGTGTGTGTGTGTGTGTGTGTAATGGGGTTGAGAGTGTCTGGGTTGTATTTGTATTCTGGTGGCCCGGGGTATCCGTGGATACACCTAGGTGACAGAGAAACATGCAGAAGAAGGAAATGGGAAAACGGTTATTTAACAAACGTGCCCCCGATACCCACGATGATTAAAAAGAACCACACAGTGAAAGGTAACTCTAGGTCACTTATGTCTAAATATCTCATCTAATGGCTACATCCTCATTTATTTACTTTGCGTAACTGTTTGACAAATCATTTTGGGATTTGGATAAACAGAGGGATTGTTAATTATATCCATCTACTGATTCTTAATAATAATAAAATAGTTGTTGAAAACAGCAGAAGGAAGACACTTACCTAATTCCCTGTGGTCAATTTAAATGAATTACCCACCAGACATTTAAAAAAGATTAAAGGTCTCTTTTTTTCCCTTTTTTTAAATGTCTGAGCTGTTGAATCAGCAGACGCCTCTAGATATCAGAGACAATTTTAGAAATATTTTACTTGGTCCTCGGACAAAATATATAATAATATCATATATCTGAGTGAGTTTGCAAGCATTGCTGGTCAGTGTTTAGCTTCTCCATAACCTGAAAACTTGAAATAGTCTTAACCGATTTACAGTTGACACTGTATTGAAACATAATATGTAGCTAATGTCTTTTATTTATACCGTAGGAACTTTTCACCATCTAGGCATTTAAGCTTTTACTAAAATACAGTTATTCCCTTTCTGTGTGTTTCTGCAGTCATCGTCTCTTCATACAGAAATGTTATATTTTGATGAAACTTTAAATATTACACATGCTAGCTTTTACTCTTAGTTTGGGTGGTGTGGTTCCAATTTATCTGAGTCAATTTGAAAAAAAAATGGAAATTTACCAAGAATATACCAGAAAAAAAAAGGCTTGCCAGATTTAAATTTACCGGCAATAAACAGCTAGCATTGTTATTAAATGCTACCACAGTAGTGTGTTATTCGTTAATCTTGGGATTTGAAAGTCAAAAAGTGCATTTTTTTAATGAAATAACCACAGGCCACTCCCAGCAGCCTCCCCTCCATTCAAAGTTTAGATGTCATGAGATTATACCCGACAGATGAGCTCATTTGGACAGCTTACAAAGTATGATGAATCATAAGCCGCAACAAAGGCTGTGTCAAATGGTTCCTACCACATCCCCTTTATTTCCTCCCTCCTAATGTTCCCAAATCAAGCAGCTTTGAGGGGCCAATGAAAAGAGCTTAGTCATTGTGTAATTTCATTCATGCAGTCGATGAGGATGGGACATGTAGCCCTGAAAGGGATTAGCCGAGAAAACATGATTACTTTGACAGTGTAAACCTGCTTGAGATGACGGTGGAGCTCTAAAGAGGAAGCTCTCATGGTAGTGAGTCACAACGCTGACCGTTCTACCTTTGGCCCTGTTGTGGAAACGTCACTTTGACTTCTTTAACTTGTACTTAAACGAACAATGTAGATGTCAGTTCAAACACATTTGCAATCTCATTACATTTTCCCATTGACATTTTGCAATGCATGCCATATGTAAGTTGATTTGAATAATTAAACCCTAGCTTGATATTACCAGTCCTTAAGCAAGATATACTAATAAATAAGCACCATATAGTAGATGGTTTGTAAGATAACATGTTATTCAGGGATTATTTCCTTGGTTGAGTTTTCTATTTGTGCAACTAGATATCTGGTGATTGATATAAAGTGTAGACAAATGTGATGCTCATACCGATGTAAAGCTGAATCTGGAATGAAGGCTGCATATTGACTGTTGTTTTTTAATACTACACAACCCCAACAGTAGCAACTGACTTGAGAGAGACCTCTAAGGCCTTGCTGACTTTGTGCTTAACGCCTCCAGGAACAAAGAAAAGGAAAGGGGCATTCAAAACGATCATTATCACTTAAAATTCAACTAAAACTGTTATTATCCTCAAGTCCATTTAAGACATTGACATCCTTAAGCTTTAAAACGCAGTGTTTATTTTTGTCGTTTACTCTCCAAGTGGTCATTAGTGGTTAGATGGATTTGAACTCAACCGCTTTCAACACAAGTGGTGATTTTTGTGAACGCTTAGCAAGGCTCACAAGTTATACTTTATAGTTTAAGAGTCACTGTCATGTTGGAGCAGTGCAGTGAGAGATATTAACAAACAAATATATTTGTCAACATGTTTAAACATTCTATTCTTCATATAGATGTTTTTCGTCTATTTGCAACATATGGACCCACACAAAGCTAACCCGTCGTCTCTTGTCATCTATTGCCATATTCCACACGTCTATAGACAAACACACACACAATATTTATCCGTCACTATTCTATCCTAGCCTCAAATTCAGATGTTTTTGTCACATTGAGGCTTCTCCTGCTGGGATTTACTGATTCACTCTGATCTCGGGCCACGGTGCTTTCATCCAGTAGGTGTTTCTTTATGTATTTGTCTAATCAGCGATCACGAACCAAGCAGACAAAAGAAGGGACACCCGGCTGTTTGCCAATGGGAAAGGGGCGGGAGGGAGGCAGGGAAGGTGGGAGCGAGTGAGCGAGTATTGGAGGCAGAAGGGGAAGGGTGGAGAAGAGGAGAGGATAAGGAACGCAGAACGAATGAGCGTGGCAGGAAAGACAAAAGGATGGGAGGCTGTTTACAGCGTTTTGTTTTGCTGAGAGCGCAGCTGAACATGAGAGAGAGGCGGGGTCAGTGTGTCACAGAAAAAAAAAAAAGCACATTCTGTCATCGTATCTGGAAGCTCTAAGCAATGCAGAGCAGCAGGTTGGCATTTTCTTTGTCTTTGTCATCACGGCAAATACAAGCTACCTTCTCCTCTTCCTCCTTTTGAGCCAAATGACAAATAAGTATGCACAAACTGTACAGCGCTGTACAAGAAACTGCACACGCACGCACACATGCACTAACTCCTAGTGACCTTTTGTGGGGCTCTTTGTTGCGTCTGAGCGACAACCATTTGTATTTGGAATGAAACATTTTTGCTTGTCGGCAGCGGGATGAATTTGTCCCTCTTTTGTATGCGGATGCTCAGCAGGCTTTGTTGGAATCCCTACCATAGAAGTCCCCCCCCCCCCCCTTCACCAACCACTCCCTACTACGAGTGCTGTTTTTTTGATAATAAGCCCAGTAGTAATTTGTTATGTGGACCGACCAGCAGCACGCTGCATGTGTGCAGTTGGGGACTTGAATGGCGATGGTGGAAGTGCAGGCCTGCGGAAGGAGAATGACAAGGCTCACAGTGAGCGTCGATTCATACAGCCAGCGGGAACGTTGTTTGCTGGTGAAAGGCTTTTTCCCTTTTGTTTTTGGAGGGGGGTGGATGCCGATAACTCGAATGTTTCCGCTTGTCAGTCAGTCACTCGCTAGAGGAGTAATTACAGACCAGTGTTTATGAATAATCAAGTTTTGATATATATATTTTTTTATTCTGCCACATGCGTAGTAATTTTGGTTTAGAATGTATGATTGCCACTGGTTTTAATTTAAAATGTAATTGCCATAATCATCAAGGTTATTAATCATTTAGCAATGCGTTGATAAAGAAGGGCTGATAAATGGATTAACCATTTTAAGATGTATGTTTACACTGTTATACGACACACATTTGTAGGTTTAAGAAGCTTGATTCAACACCTACCTCTTTTCATGGTGTGTTTAGCATTTGCATGCACACACATAGCACACATTACTGTTTGTGTGTTTGCGTGTATGTGTGTACGTCTGGCTAGCCACAAAAGGGTCGGACTAACTGAGGTTTCATATAGTACTGTTTATCCCCTCCCCCATGTAGGTTTTATGGCCCCATTGGGACATTTATGCTATGTGTGTGACAGTAAGAATCCATTTGTTGTGTCGGTGTACCTTGCAAGGAGTCTTCTGACCTCTTGAGGCAGGCTGGAAGCTGGTCCTGTTTACACTTCGTACTTTGAAAATGATTTTTTTCTCTTCTTGTGTTGAGGTTTTGTCCCATTTCTTTAAACCAATTTGATTATAGCATCTTCACATTAGTACCCTATGTGAGTAAGAAAAACAAAATGAAGGGAGGCAGTGAAAGGAAAAAGGAACCATTGATGTCTTGAATTTATTTTAACAGAATCCTTTATTTGTGACAGAATTTGGGTAGTCCATTCCACTCTCAAATACAATCAAAACACATTTAAGATTTAACAGTATGCATTCAACAGAACAAACAGATTCATGATTTTCCAGCATCCCTGGTGAATGCACAGCCATATAGGTTTTACATGTGGGGAGGAGAGGGCTGAGGGATTGATAGCTGATGTCATTAAAACGATGACCCTGTCTAGGAAAGTGAGTCTGATGAGATTGGAGTGTCGGAGTGGGACATGGGGGAGGGGATGAAGTGTGTGTTCGTGTGTGTGTGTGCATGCATGTGTGTGCAAGTATGTATGTGAGTAACAGGGCTGGTATCAGTGTCTGAGTGTTTAATAAATCAATGCAGGTCAAGTCTGAGAGCCGGATGTCACCCAGATGGCCTGTTGTTAGGGGGATTTGGTGTGTGTGTGTGTGTGTGTGTGTGTGTGTGTGTGTGTGTGTGTGTGTGTGTGTGTGTGTGTGTGTGTGTGTGTGTGTGTGTGTGTGTGTGTGTGTGTGTGTGTGTGTGTGTGTGTGTGTGTGTGTGTGTGTGTGTGTGTGTGTGTGTGTGTGTAGCCTGGTGGACAATACAGGAGCAGTGAGGTTACTCTGTGCATATGTCACTTCTAATGAGAGGTACTGAAGCAATAGGGTATGATCTCACAGAGTCTCCAGACGTCTTGGGAAAGAATACTATCACACACATATTGGCACACACCCATCAAATACCGACACACCTTTTGCAAACCTCTTCTATCTATTCTTTGTCATAGAAATGATACTTGTTTGTAATAACCTACACTTGTTTCAGTTTCCAAAACAAAACTTTAAAAAACAAACAAATGTGATATTAATATATATATATATAATATATATATAATATATATTAATATATATATATATTAATATATATAAATATATATATATTTTAATATATATATATATATATATATTTATATATATATATATATATATATATATATAATATATATCAGCTCTGAATACAACTAAATACATTACAAAATAATACACATTTAAAAATTGTATACAAAAATGCTCTGATTTAGTTTATTTTGAATTGCTTTGGTGTTTCTGCTCTGTAGTTTTGTACAGAGGTTTAATTAAACAGTATTTTCAGTCATGTTACCTATGTTTGTTTTGTTTTTTTTGTTGTTGATGAAGCAGTAGTGAAAAAAAGCATAACTTTGGATTTTGGCAAAGTCCTATTGAACACGGCGTTCAATTTAGGTACATTGAATGAAAGGATGCAGAATAGCAGAATGTTCAGATTTTCTTATGATACGAGGTGATTTGATTCCCTGAACTGTAACTCTTGGCCATCTGACGCCATAATTTGCAGGGCTGATAGGCCTCATGTTGTAAAAATGAAAAGAAGCCTGGCCCTGTTTGTTTCTCTCTAGCCATGTGCTGCTACAATGGCCCCTTTTGTGCTTCTACTTAATTAGCAGTCTCTGAAGCAACACAGCGCAGCGTACAAAGCGACTGCTCTTTGATCCCTCTGACTAGATATCCACTCACCCTCAGAACAACAAATACACTCACGTTTGTTTGTCTTAAGAGGTAGCTAAGACACCAAAAAAAGGTTAGACAGGAAGAAAGAAAGAAAAAAAAGAAAGGAACTCTTTTTTTAAATTGCATATTAGGAGGAATTTCTGAAGTTCGTGTGATGAAAGTGGGATGTAAGCTCGAATAATAGCAGCTATGTGTTAGGAATAATTGACTTTTTTGCTAATACGGTATGTTTGATTGAATAACAAAATAATTAACTTTGCAAAGAAGGTGGCGGGGGGCTCAAGGTTGGAAAATAAAATAAGGCTGACACTTTTCATCTCCTGAAAAGCAATTTCTTTCCATTATGTCTAATTTGATTCTGAATTTGTCTTTGATCATCACTGTGGTCCTGTATCTTTATTTCTTTCTCATTTTCTGTTGTCATGCTTGCTCCCCTCCACTTCCAAGCTGGTTTGCAAAACTGTAATTGCACACTTATGTAAGGAGGACCAAGGCTCAGGGACCCAGGATGTGACAGGATTTGGGAGGTCTAAGGCTTTGGCGTGTGGCTGAGTTAAAACCCAGAGATCTGGGAAAAAAACACAGAGGCCAGAACACAATGTTTCAACATGCCCAGAGTGATTTTTTTATTTTTCCTCAGCCAGCCAAAATGATGGTGAAACACCTTAATTGGCTCTGTCATAGGTAATGGTCAGGATTGCTTTTTTGCCTTGCAATCCAAACACCTGTATCTCTAAATCAAGTTTGTTTGCTCTGACAAATGATGCTACTAGTTTGACAGTGATGCACATCAGACTCTTTGGATTCCTTTGTCAAACAGCTAACAGAACAAGGACAAGTCCACCAAGACAAACAGGAATTAAGCAGTCATTTCAGAGCCTAATATTTGATAAAGGTGCCAGGCAAACATGGTTGACTCAGGGGGCGTGCCTTTAATCATACACGTCGTGTGAGCAAAGAGAGAGCAGGTTACAGGATGAACAGGGTGTTTAAAGTTTGTGCGTATCCTGTGCCGATTCTCTGCGTATATGGATACGTATTGTTCAATTCCATAATGCTGTCTTCACAACGACTTAAAAGTTAATAGTAAAACAATTTAAAAACCTATAACAATATTCTGCACCAGAGCCTCTGTCCTGAGCTGCTGTTGTTAATAACATATGCAAAAGGCTCTTCACATTTCTCTCAAAGCTTTGAAGACGGAGAGAGTGGTGCAATCTGTTTTCCTGAAATGAGTAAACACTTGCAGGCTTGAAGAGAGGTATAAACAGATTTATGAGCACTCACACAGAGAGATTAACCTCTGTGAAGTAGTTGTATATGAGTAGGAGCTGACAAGCGTCTTTAGTTGCCAGGATATTATTTTATTCTATTTAGACGTCTACTGTTTTGAAATCCTCTGGTTCCCACTGCTGCCTGATGTGTTTGCTAAGTTCCACTTTGTTTTTGCACAATTCTTCTTCATTTGTAAGTAAATTAAAGGAAGCTATTAATTTCCCTGAAGCAGCATGACACCTTCCCTGCCAAATATTGAATTAGGGGGTTGAAAAGTGAAGGAGTTGTTGATAGACTATTTTATTGGTCCTAGAGAGTTGATCCAGCAGTGGAGAATTAACATAAGATTGACAGAGAAAGGACAAAAATTCCCTTTTACACTGGTATTTTTATTTTAACACTTTTTATAGGACCAACTATGCCATAATTAAAACATATTAATACATCATTTAGGTTAATATGAGGCACAGTGCAGCTCTAAAAAGTGGTAATCCATTATAATATACAGTTATTTATACTGTTACATCCAGGCTTGTACATATTAAGAATATAAAGGAAATCAAAACAGTGTGAACAAGCTACAGTGTGGCCATAAAGTATCCAATGTTATAACATCAGGTTAAAAGTACATGATGTTGGAAAATGATGGTAAAGAAACAGTTTCTAACAAACATGTCATAGAGTGGTATATACCACCATAGTCAGTACAGACAAGACCAGCTCTAAGGATCAATTTATTTTCTGTTGGCATTCCCTTCTCTGATTTAATCACCAGCACAACATTTGACACTTAACACAACATAAATGTAATGAGCTTCATCAAGAGGTAGAGCGAGGTCAGTTTCTCACCTCAGTATTTTGCTTACCTTCTAGCCTGTCTGAAGGTCCCAATGAATATAAAAGTGAATAAAGAAGAATCTCAGTTTTCTAAAGTGTGCCTCTGTCTCTTTTATCTTCGCCACATTGAGCTCCAGGTGAGTCCTCCTTTACCTCATGATGCAACTGTCAGCCTACCTGTAATCCCCGACATCCCCCCCAAAAAATAATAGATAAATCTGGAGACCACGTCTTGCCCCGACTCTCCCGTGTCCACAGAGGGAGATCATGAAATAGTAACAAGCTTCTTTGAACTGGTAGGTGGTATTTGATGTGCTGTGAGGAGCATAATATATATAGTGTATTTGATCTGGCCAACTGTCTGGATTGACAGTCCACGAGTTCTCTTCACATCTCCGACCTTTGTAGTTTGTGCATCCAACACACATCTGTGAGCATCCAAATGCGGCTGCAAAGGCCCTTTCTTAGATTTTAGACCCTCACTTTATGCTCACATTAATTTTACACTTAAAGTATTTATTCATTACCCTCTGATGATATTGAACATATATACTTAATGCCAAAGTTTGGGAAACTTTGTATTTTGCAGATATAAACTTTTAGCTGTCATTGCCCTTTTATTTTTAATTGGTCAATGGGTGGCTCATATTATCAAACTATTTCTTTCCTTCTCCTCCCTGTGAGTGGACCACTTCTGTTGTTATTCAAGTGAGTCCAACCCCTCCCTGCTGTCCCTTACTTTACAATTACTGTTCTTTCTTAGAGCACTGAGCTCTTGTTGTATTCTAGTCCTTTCTCCACGATATCTCTCTGTGTCCAACAGATTATTGGAAAACTGGACAGGCCTTTAATCTCCTCAAAAGACCAATATTATACTTGTCTACTTTACTCTGTCCCTCTCTCTGTCTCTCGTCCACACACACACACACACACACACACACACACACACACACACACACACACACACACACACACACACACACACACACACACACACACACACACACACACACACAGGATTCACAGACTATTCGCCACTCCCTCACAGTTTGCTCGCTGATTAACGGCCTCCTTCCCTCTACTGACACGCTACGTTCTTTAGCTCTTTAACCGATCACAACAATGTAGAGGACCATCTATTTCCTCTCCTCTTTCTCCCACATTCATTCTTTCTCCATTCTCTCTAGATCCCTATATGTCTCTTATTTTTCCCAGATTAGCTCTGGGGCAGCCCCAGGGCCCTTCAAAAGAAAACACATTTTGATCCCTTTTTTTTTTTTTTTTTTTTTTAAATGAAATAACAAGTCCTTATTATTGCATGCCATTTAGACTTCCGTGTTATTTTCAAAATGATTGTAAGAAGTAAATAGAAGTGTGTACAATGAGCAAGTAGGTAACTCCAACTGAAAAGGCTGAGGCAAAATCAGGTTCATTTTCCATTATCATCAGTTCACGAATACATTTTTTATTCAAAATTAACTCTTAACTCAAAATGAAATCTTAACTCTAAGGATGTGAATGAAGAAATCAGTTCAAACACCAAGAGATGAAGGTCTTTGTCTACTTCTGTCATTGGTTTGGTTATTCAAATGGTCTTTTTCTGTTACGGGCAAATAGCCCAACCCACTTTGATCAAAATCTAAGTAATGGAATACCTGAGCAGAGCGACATGGTTACCACAGTGCTTTCTCTGGCGTTTCTCCAGATTTCATGGACAAGGAACAGACTCGGCCAGTTTGGGCTTTTCTCCTGTTTCTCCTTTGTAGTGTGTTGTATTTCAGCTTGGTTATTTTAAACCAAATTACTCTGACTTGCTCTATTAACATGCTTTGGTTAGGCTAAATGGTATTGTTTATTTTGGGAAGAAGTGGGGCCAGGGTTGAGTTGGTTGGGTCTTGGTTTGAATTACAAATTTGGCAAACAGAAAAGTGATATTTTGAAGATTTTTGTGCAAACATTCTGCACGATAGCTGATTACCAACAGATAACATTGGACAACATTAGACAACCAAAAAAATAAAACAGAGAACCCAAACTGTCCTTAAATCAACTTAAAAAAGCTTTTGCCATTCATACAAAAAACAATCAGCATTCACCGATTCAAAGGCTGATAAGCAAAGAATACCAGCTTTGTTCTTTTGCACTTGGAATTCAAGCAGATTAAAGAGAGTCAGCGCCTGTTGTCTGTTTCAGACCCTTTGTTGTTGGAGCAAATCAACATTTCAGGAACTGATGTCAACAAATCCTAATTAAAGGCGACACCGTGTTCCCTTAGCTATTATTGTGCTGTTCGATGTTTTATTTCCATTTCCCTTTCACTCAGTGTGCGCGTGTGTGTGTGTAATGAGGTGTGTAAATTGAATGACTCGAAGGTTGACGCTGACCTTCACCTGTTCCCAGGTCGAACGATCATGTCGTCAGGAGTATGTGACGGAGAATCCTAAGAGGCCAGTGCGTGTTTGTGTGTGTGTGTGTGTGTGTGTGTGTGTGTGTGTGTGTGTGTGTGTGTGTGGATGGGGTGGAGGTCAACGTGAGTAGGTCAGCTTAGTCACTCATTGATCATGAAGGTCTGCAGAGCGTGACATTATTTGAATGTCAGTGGGAGATTAACACACTACGTCTATAGAAAAGGTGGTTAGTAGCTACACCTTTAAGTGTACTCCGAAAACATGGTCTACACCATGCATCTCTATAAGGGGCAATATTATAAGGGTTTGGCCTTGCATGGCCCCATAAAGGTATAATTTTTAATGCAGAGATCACATGACTGTAGTGTAAATTAAAGTCAAGTAAATAGGCATTCTCCAATCATATTGTACCAAGTCATTATGCATTGTCATGTGTTGGTTAATGAATAGTACTGTATTCTGTGAAAGATTTGGTCTAAGAAATCCCAAGTGGAATGATGGATATGTTATTAAAATATGACAATATGAAAGTGTATATAAGTTAATGATGACTCGAGATGGCAGATAAAATCACCTAGTGAGAAAGCTAGAAGTTTTCTGGTCTGTGTGCTATTTCACATAAATATTAATCACTTTTTCCATCTGGGGAAAGAGGACTAAAATAACCTAATGCTTTAAATCTAGGAGGAGAGTTGGTTGGTAAGTAAGGGTGTGTGTGTGTGTGTGTGTGTGTGTGTGTGTGTGTGTGTGTGTGTGTGTGTGTGTGTGTGTGTGTGTGTGTGTGTGTGTGTGTGTGTGTGTGTGTGTGTGTGTGTGTGTGTGTGTGTGTGTGTGTGTTGCCTAGTGTTTGTCCCCTGCACATTCACTCTCACACCCCATAAGGCAGGTTTAGGCTGTTCCATATGGATGACACTCATATACGACAGGTCGCGGTGCATCAGAATGTAAATGTAAGCAGCTGTTTGTGTGTGCATCAGCAACTCTTGAGAGGAGCGGGAATATTTTCCTTTTGTATGTGCTGATTTTTTACATATTTGTTTTAACACAAATGTCCACATATTTCACAATTTTGTGATCTCTCTTTATATATTCTACCATTAAGAATACATCTGTGGTGTGGAATATATGAACTTTTACCTGTATGTTGTTCATCATCATCATTCATTATGGTGCATCTCTTTTTCTCTATAGTGTGGCTTTCTTCATTCCTTGTGTCATTCATTTGCCTGTTGCAGATGAAAAAAATATTTTATTTGCATGCTTATTTTAGTACATGTACACTTTCTTTCCAAAATGTTGTATTGTACACACATCTGCGGGAATATTCCCTGCATAAAACTAATCCCCATTCATTCAGTAGTCAAATCTCCAAATAACTGCACTTCCATAAATGTAATTCTCAGTTTTCAAGATGGATGATAATTGCTTACCATAATGGGCTTTATTGAAACACTACCATTTCTTACTTCTAGTGGGGATGTCATTTTCAAAGTAAAGTCTTCATACTGAATATATGAGTTCTGTAATCATTATGTCTCTTCTTAACCGATGATTATAATTGTCCACTTATCATCATACATTCTAAGAAACCTTCCCTGCAGTTGCTCTAGATTACGGAAGTAGTTTCTCACTATGTTGTGTCATTTATCTTTGTCCTTTGTCACTGTTGAATAAACATGAGAGTAACATAATTCATCCAAAGGTGAATTAAAAGCCTATTGTATTTGCTTACAGAGAAAAATTGGCTACTCAATGCCTTCGGCCCCCAGAATAAGAAGGGGCCAAGGTGAATCATACAATTTCCCTTTATATCCTCAGGATAAGAAAAATACGAGTCAAGGGAAGGGTTGTTGGAAATTGATATGGGCTTAAGATAGCTGGCTTACATCTTGTCCCCTGCACCATTTTGCTTCCCTAACTGAATTAAAGAGGATTATGATGACCAGTGACAGGAGATATGATATGAAGGAAAACTGTTATTTGTGGGCGTCTGATATCACCTCTATTTTGGTCTAAAGTATTATACTGCACTGTGTATTTATATATATATATATATATATATATATATATATATATATAGCTCTCTGTGTGTGGCTACAGCTGGCCGTGTTATCAGGTTGGAGGCAGAGATGGAGGAAAAGATGAAAAAAAAAAACAGGAGGGTAGGCAGGAAGAGATGGGATTAATGCTAAAATACTGGTAGGATGGAAATGGAATTATTCCGTCCTTTTGTGAAGACGGATGCCATTATACTAGACCCCACCTAAACAGCCTCTTTTACTCTTCCCCTTTTGTTTCTGTACCCCCATTCTCTCTACTCTATTCTTTTTTTTTCTATTTACTTTTGTCTTTGGCTCTGAGTGCTATGTGATCCCTAGAGACAGGCTTTCCATTTATTCTAGGCCTACACCTTCTTCAATTTCATCTCTCACCTGTTTTTTTTTCACTCTACTTAGAATCAATACTCTGCGCTGGTGAATGTGTGGTTGTCTCTTTGTTTTCATCAATCAGCCATACGTTGTCATCCATACAAGTACATTTATATATACATATAGAAAGCGTTGGTCCCCAAAGCTGAGATGCTGTCAGTTCCTCTAGCATGCACTTCATTGTTATGGCTCCCACTTGTGTAATCAGTCATAACACTGCCTTTTACCTCACACCATAGGACATCCAAGGCTACACTCATAAACAACAAGCTAATAAGCTGGCTAGTATTTCCCTTGCTAAGTGAAATGGGACTGTATATAATACACAGTGCCAGGGTTGGACTGATTCCTTGTGTAGTTCAGCAGTTTAAATCAGTGCGCTAATGCTACCCTGCTAAATCCTTGTAAAAGCAAAGCATATGGCACTAATCATAGGGGCTCCATTTGAACAGACACCTTTTCTGTATATTTTGCTTCTTAGGTTCTCATTGAACATTTATACTGTAGAAGTTTGAACCTGGTAATTTAATACTTGTGACTGTAAACAATTATGTATCTCATTACACAACATATTGTGTTGTGTTTTTGGTGATTGAATTCCTAATTTGTAAATCTTTAAAGAAATGGGTTGTGGGATTTTTTTGATATATATTTTTGGTTTAAGTCCTCAAACAGGAAGAGGCTGTTTTTGTATGAATCAATTATTGTAGTTACTACCCTTCAGCCCCTTTAAAAAAAAATGCTTGGCCCGAAATTCAAGGTTAATTATTCAAATTGGGCCGAACAGGGACAGTTAAGCTTTTGCACCTTGATCCAAACCTCAACAAAAAAAGCCGATTTTTGTTTGAAGTTGCTGAAAATATGATTCAGATAACTTGCACACACTACATTACATTGCTTTAACCACTCAGTCTGCCAACCCACATTTTCAGAGAGTTTAAGTGGGCGCCGGTGAGGCGGTTTAACACCAGGCTCACGTGAAAGAAAATGGAACAGTATCAGTCACTGTTGTTCTTTTTCACACACACACACACACACACACACACACACACACACACACACACACACACACACACACACACACACACACACACACACACACACATTTACTCACACACACTCTAGCCATTTGTCAGCCCCTTTCTTTGTACATTATATTTCATCATGGCGAGCCAAGGCATTGCTAACACGGCAAGCAAGTGCTTTCTCTTGTTCAGAGGCTCTCGCTGTCAAGGAGAGAGAGATTTTTTTGCCTCTGCCAGTGACAGACTCAAGTGCTTCAATTTTCTACTTTCTTGGAGAAAGCTACACACAAAACCTTTGGAGTCTTTGGCTATCAGGAAAACTAGACGGAGCCTGAGCCGGTTCTGCAAAGTCTAGACTGAACCCTGAAGGTGGATCATGGGGTGTTAAGATGGAGCCAAACCTCTGAGCCAGTTCAGGGCAGACATCTAGAGGGGTGCTGCTCTGATCCCATGTGACATGCTCTATTCACTGCACCATATAGCCAACACACTCTTGCAAACTACTTAAGCTGTCATGCACTGCTCGTTCACTCTGCCTGAAAGCAACCTTCTCGGTTTGAAAACGGTAATCCTCCACCAATAAGTTATTTTACTGGATTCATTCTTCAGATAAGACTTAAAATCTGTTCCAGGTTGTCAAATCTAATGTGCTGCTATTCCCAAGCCAACTTTATTAAACTTTAATTCTTAATGAGTCACATATCCCAAGTAATTTATCTACCGACTCTAACAAGTCAGTTTGCCCTCATGGAAAGAATTCAAACAATATATTCCACAATGTAGAACCTTAAAAATGGATTCAGTAGGAGACTGGAGTCTTCTTCATCCACACTGAATCTTTGTCAAGTTAAAGAAATATTGGTGTGACTAAGAAACTTGCAGAGTCTCACCTGACTTAACAGCCCTGATCTACTTATGCAGCCTCAAAGAACCAACACTAACAAAGGCTGGCTGATAAAACACCTCTTGTTCTCTCGTGTATCATGTTACAAGTTGCACATGAACAAGCTGATGGTTAAATTGAAATTGGACAGCAAAATTGTTTTAAAGTGGTTGCTCTGGACTTGCTCTTGACTTAAGTTACATTTGAATTGCGTACCCTTGCTGCCTTGTTAAGTGGTTTACCAAACGTTTAACATGTTTCCTTACTTACTTACTTACTAAAGTTTTTAATAATTTGTCAGTCAGTGTGTTCATGGTGATTCTGATGGTGATCCGATTTAATACGTAATATAACAGTGACTGTGTTAATAACCAGCAATGAGTTGATTCACCATTCATATTAACGACCAGTACAGAGTGGCTTTTACTGCTTTACCTTACTTAGAGTCGTAGAGTAATGTTGAATGTTATCTTTTGTCTCCACAGCAAAGAAAACATGTGCCACCACAGACTTTGCCTGTAAGAACGGACAGTGTGTCCCTGCCAGGTGGCGCTGTGATGGAGAACCGGAGTGTGCAGATGGTTCAGATGAGGCTGATGCAATCTGCAGTAAGTAACCACACAAACACAACCACAGACAAACAGTGCCGCGAAAGCAAGCATGCAAACACAGACAGACAGAAGGCCATGAACACACAATGGGATGTCAGGAAACACACACACATTTGACTTAGTCAAAGTCTTAAATATGCTACCAGCTGCAAGTGTAAAGTGTGTGTGATTGTGTGAGTGTGAGCTCATTCATGTTTGTAAAAATAATAAATACATGAATTTTCTAAAACATGCCACACCAGCATGATGTAACTAGTCCTGTCCCTTTTACAGTCATGTAATTGTGGTTTATTCTAGTTGACCTCCACACACGTACATGCACACAGGCGTTTTATTCAGCATAAAGCACTTCGAAGGTTGCTCAGTCTCGGTGTGTCACATTTTGCTGCGCTCCAGCCGCTGTTACGACCTTCTCTTTCTTGCACATTGTCTCAGAAAATTGCATTGATTGCTTTTTTTTTGTCTGGATCATCAGCGGCAGGACATCCATCTGTTTTGATCAGGGCCATGGATGGTGGAAGAGTGGAAAATATGTTTCTTTCATGAATTCTTCTAGACTCTAGAAGAATCTAGAGCATGCTTGGAAAAGTGAGATTTAAAAAGAATTGCTAGTCATGAATACTTTTCTGTTTCTAAAAAAATATATCCTAACACAGGAAAAGATTTTCTGTAAATACCATGATTGGTTATGCAGTCCATATTAAAACCATTTTTTGGCATTGTGCACGGGTTCACATATTATTTCTTGTGTGTTGCAAATACCGAATGTGAATGTTGCAAAGCAGTTTTTGTAATATAGCTAGAAACTTGAAAGGCTAATGTCTATTTATCTGTGTCTTGGTCATTTTTTAATGGATACAGAGAAATAACCTATTTATCATGGTGCAAATAGTTTTCTGATGTTGTTATATAACTGTTTCCCTGTCTTGTTAAAAGGACTTATGTGCATGAAGAAAGGCATGTGAGTGTCATTATCAGTGTTTACAACCAGGAGACCATTTGTCCAGCACTGACTGATACTCAAAACCATCCATTTATGTGATTTGATAAAGCTTGTGTTTTCAGCAAACATTAGTGTAATTATAAAAAATGGACCAAAACCTGTAAACATACTTTACCTGTTAACGTTATCTGTTGTTGAGGTTGCTTGCTACCGCAATTATGAAAAAATGGTACACTGCAACAATGATGCCATAAATTACATATAAATGGCTTTTTCTAAGCTAAGGAAAACATGTCAATTCTTAGTTTCAGGTGATTATGCACTGATACATAACTGACGTAGTGTTGAATATTATATTTAATATTTGCCAATCAACACTTCTAAATGTTACAAACTGTTCCTTTAAAGGATGACAACCAAAAAGACAGTGAGGTTGATACTGAGAAGTAAGAGGGGCTTACAGCAAATGCTGGACATTTAAAAGGCTGTGAAAGATATGAACATAGAGGTTAATCCACTATTCTGACACAAGAGGCATTTCAGGAGCTGTAGCTCTGCAAGTTTATGAACTTTTGAACTTTTTATTTTAGTTTCAGATTCAGATAAGAAAGAGTTTTCATAAGATGCCAGAACAACTCATGGAGAGTGGAGTCTTGGAGTTTTCAGTGGCTTTGAAAAAAGTAGTCAATGACTTAGTGTAAAAGTACTTGAGTAAAGTTGAGAAAGATAAATTGATGTATTTTGGGAGAAACTGTGCCCCGAATGTTAAAACTGCTGGAGGTAACATACTATTTGGTAAAAGAGATCCATAATCACGCTGCCAAAAACTGTGCTCCACAGTTGTTTTATCTTTTTTATAAGTCGATGCATTGTCCTGCTGCGTTTTTTAAAGCAGCTCCAATTTCTAGGACTGAGCTTTTCATGTTCAGATCGACAAAACAAAATGCATGCTACTCATCGAGACAACTGTGTTGGCACAGCCTGAGCGCCATTGGGAAAAAATAAAAGATCAGGATTTTCCAGTGAAGCAATCCAGGTTAAATACCTTATAGCAACTACCTTGATAATTCCAATGCCAAGGTTACTTTACGGAGTTGTATAACTGCCTAAAAGAAGTATAAAGAGCTGAACATTGCCATCGTTTTACCAATCTTGGTTTCTATTTCATCTTATTACCTGTATTTATCCCAACATCAAAACCCCTTTAGTGGGTCTGAACAGGACTTAGCTCATATATCAGACTCAAGAGGTTGGCAGATTTTGGAAGTCATTAGTAATCAGAAGAGTTTTATGGTGCTTTGTAAACATTATGAGCAAGTTGTTCAACAGCAGAGTTGGAAATGGTCAACTCCTGTGGCTACACTATGAAATTCACAGGCTTTATACAGGGAGTCACTTATGAATCTCCCACGTAACCAGTGTTTCTTTCAAAGATAAGTCACAGAACAGAGCAGAACTTCTAGAGGTCAGTCTTTCCACTTCTGTCTCATCACAAAACTTTCCATATGGCTGTATCTACAGGCCAGCTCCTATTGACAATTTTTTATTAAGATGAAGAGCCCTTTGAAGATTCTCAAAGTAATAAGTCTGATTGGGATTGGCCAAGGACGTGTGTGTGCACGAGCACAAGCCTATAACGGGCATGAGTGCTGGTGCCTTCATAAGTGTGTGTATAAAGATTGGGTCGATGCTTGTACTTAGTATTCATCACAAGGTGAATCTGTAAGTCATCTCATCAGATTAGTGGACTTGTGGTTAAGACTCATTATGTCCAATCAAGGTTAGACACTGTGAGTTCTCTAACTTTCTCAGTCACATTGATCTTCACAGCTGTGTGTGTGTTTGTTGGCATGCAGATGGATGTGTGTTTGCTTGAGAATGTGTTTGCTTTTATTAGAAACCAGTAAAGTTGATGTGCAGTAGGTGAGAAATTTAAAATATTAGTAATATGAATAAATTATAGGCAGGGTTCGTAATCTTCTTTAAAAACTTTTTGGAATCAAGCTGCTTTATCAATTAGATGCAAAATTCTTGCCATCATGAGTAGATAATAAAGAGACAGCTATGCATCTAAATGGTAGGAAGAAATCACTGACATGTCATTGGGGACTGATGGGTGAAAGAGAATGAAGTTCATTGGGCTTTGGCAAACCATTTACAAGTCTCTGCAAAAATATTTTCCCTCCCTCTGTGTTTTGATCATTGTGATTTAAGGCATTGTGTACATCTCCAATAGGTGCTGTACCATTCAATGACTCCTAATTCCATATATGGAAAAATTATGCATTTGTCTGTTTCTTCTGGATTTTTCTTAGATATTCATCTCTATATCTTCTTGGAAAACCCCACCTATCACCACAACCTTGACATCAGCCTTCTTTTTTTTTCTTTTTTTTTTGCTCTGTGTCTTTGTCCTTGGTAATTTCACATCGATCAGTCAATGTTTCTGCCCTTACATCCTCTTAACCTCTCTCTGCAAGCATACTATCTTTTATCACATCCTCTTCTCTGTCATCTTGGTCCTTCCAGCTTCATGTCCTCCACTTTCTGATCAGAGTTCAGTTTAAGCGATGCCTTTGTTTCAATTGATTTCCCTGGGAGGGAATCGATAGGCTGATCCCCAGGACCTCTGGTTGACTGCTGATTAACTATAGACCTCCGATGATGCCTCTGGACCTCCCCCTGCCTTACACACACACACACACACACACACACACACACACACACACACACACACACACACACACACACACACACACACACACACACACATGCTCCCCAGGAGTTGTCTGTAATTACACATCTGAAAATAAACTGGGTCTAGAGGGGTTTATGTAGAAAATGTTCAATCAGGTGATGCATGAAAGAGTGGGCGTGTCTGCATGCAGTATTCTGCTCCGATCTTAAGTGCAGACACCCCCCCCCCAGGTAGCATAAAGTCACTAGAATGCTAAATAAGTGACAGTTATTCATTTAAATATACAAGAAAACAACAGATAAACAGCACACTTATTTGGACTGGATGTAGTTGAATTGATTTATTGTTTTCCAAACAGTCTCAAAAAGTTAAATGAACTTGTCAGTTTAACGAAAAAATGTTGTAAATGTAACTTTTTTTAAGTGCAGGAATAGTAAAGTTCATGTTCAATATTTAGAGTCAAATGTCTTAAAAACAGCAACACACACACAGGCAACACACAATCATCAAGTTAATAGTTTATACATCACTATGAGACAAACAATTCCACGATAAGGGATCTGATTTATTCTCATATAAACCTGAAAAGTTGTAAGTAAATGTACATTCATTAAAACTTTTTGAAAAACTTTTCATTGTTATTTCACCACTGAATGGTTTATTTTAAGTGTGCTTGCTATTAATCCATAATAGCAGATAACTAAATGGTCATGAATTACACACAATTAACTGTTTCCCCAAAGAAATATACCCACCATAGGATACCGGTGGGTTATTTGTACATTTTCACATTACTTTTAAATTTACATAATGTGCTACACTGTGGCTGCCCATTTCATAATAAATGTGCCAGACATCAAAGCTTTGATATTCTGAGTCTACACATTACAAAGTCAGCATCCATTTACTCTGAGTGGCATCAGCGAGATCCGGCAGTTTAACAATCAGTGCTGATTAGAGGAGCTGCTCTGAAGTGTTGCTTAAACTCCATCTCGTGTGTGCACGCTTTCGGCTCGCTTTCGGCTGGGCTGAGCCCTTCTCGCCACCCAAGTGTCTCTGTGGGTTATTGAATTGCAACATCAAGACACTCAGCCACATATTGGACCAACATGTGACACTCTTTTAACTGTCTCCTCCAGACCAAGTTATGCTTAAAATGTTGAAGAGTGCCCAAGCTTTGTATTATTTGGAGGATGTTCTATATTCATAACATTAAAGTCTTGTATCATCAACGTAAGAAATCTAATCATTACAAGTCTACTCAGGCATGTTTCATACTCGGAGGCATGCTGATAAAGGCTGTACTAAAAAGCCTCCAAATTCATTGTGAAGCATAATGAGTGGAAGGACAAAAACAAAAAAGAATTTTGATAACTTTGGAAGTCAAGTAATCTGAAATCACACACGGTAGAGCATTTAGAGATAAAGCTGAGAAAACAATAGTCTTTCTATCCCCTTTGGGTCCGCTATTACAAAAATGAAAGCAGTCATGTTTTCATTTATTCAAAAGAAAAAAATGAATTTTTGGTTCTTTGATATGAGGACTGGCATTTATTTCAGTGAAACATAACTCTGTTCTTTATCTGTGCAGGGTCCCGATCTAAACACCTTTACACTCTAGAAAGTATTATTACACTCTATTAGCATAATACTGAGCAAAATTAGTCAGAATACGTAAATATAGCATTACACATAAGTAAAAGCTAATGTGTTAGGAGTTTTTTACTGATTATCTAGATGTTTTCACCAACTTACTCAGCACCACAGGGCATTACAACTGCAATGATTTCACACTTTGCTTCTTATTTCATTCCATCTGATGAAACCCATTCATCTAAAGACACACACTGTCAAACCAGAGTCTCATCACAGCATGACTTATTTTCCTCTTTGGGTAAAGCCTTGATTTAAAGAGCTCATATTCAATCGCTACTGACTTCTTCAGTTTATTTTCCATATGGTAATTAAAGGCCCACTGAGGAGAAAACTGTAGCGACAATATTGACAACTGTTACCAGCCTTGGCACTGTTTAGTCAAACAGGTATTGCAACATCTTTATTACTAAGCGTCCTTAATGTTAATAGAGGGAGGAAGAAGCCAATGGTGTGTTTCCAATTATGATTACAGGATGTTGATGGAGAGGATTTTGCTAATGACATTGATTGCTCTAGGACTGCAGCTGTTACTCAACACTGTTATAACTGGTTACTGTTGTATGCTGTGCATCTAAGTCATGTTTTAATACCTGCTGTGAGATTGTGAGTTTGGTATATTACCACTATTTTTCATGCTCTAGTGGCAAGGCTCTAGGGGTAGCAATGTCATTACACCACTTTAGTTCAGATTTATATAATTTATAAGCCAACTATTGGATGGTTTTCCATGCATTGCACATGTTTAACATTACGGAAATCCTATACAACTTTGTGCATATATATTTAAAATGTGTAAAATTGATTTATTTAATCAAAAGATGAATCTCATTATTTATGATCCAGCATTGACCCAAGTTATCAGTGTAACTGTCCCTTGGTGACAACTAAAGTCGAAGCTTGCACCTCTCTCCCCTTGCATGTCTCTATTTTCCTGCTGTCATCACTTTCCACCTGCTCTTGTGTACTGAGGTGGGTTTTCCTTGTCTCTGTGTGCTGAGACAATAGGCAGGTTAGTGTATTATGGCATGGAGGCAGGAGGTTGGGCTAGTTAATTATTTTGGAATATGACCGGGAAGGATCCAGTGAGGTGGATTGTCGGACGGCTTCAATTTCATGCTTGAGGCAGCGGCAGCAGCAGACGTAATTTCCCAGGTGCCCCCAACACCCTCTCTCTCTCTCTCTGTCTGTCTCTCTCTCTCTATGTCTCTTTCTGTGTCTCTGTCTTTCTCCACCTCCAAGTAGAAAGTCAGTGACCCAGCCTTAAAAAAAGACCCATGTAGTAATACAAACACAGTCATACGGATGCACACAAACAATTTAGGAACAGAAAGCTACTCAATTCTATATAGTTGCGTGTGTGTGTGCGCGTGTGTGCACGACTGAAGTGTGTAAGTGTGCAATCCAAGGTCACTCTGATTTTCTACTTCAGACTAGTCTGATTTGTCTTTAGTCTTTTGCTCCATGTTCTTTTAATGGAAAGCCTCTGTTGCCCTGAGCTGAATTTCACTCACTGGCCACGATATACACACGAGCACAGCTACACAGACGCAAACGCACATACCGACCTTCCTTAGTTTCAATCATCCACTTTCACTTTCTTTTTATTCGTTAGATACTTTGGTGTGATTCAAACTGTCAAAATGATCAAATGATGCATAACAGGTTCTCCACTTGCAGTGCTCATTTTCTGTCAGTTTCAGTGTTCAAGTTCAAAAAGTTTTTCCTTTGATTGTCAGCTCTGGTTGTGAGTTACTGCCTCAACCATTGAGAGCCATTCTTAATCAAGGCAGCAGGCTTTGTGTGATTGACGCCTAACTCAAGGCTCTGAGTTACTTTTACTGGCTGTGCATTACTCTGACTGCATGTACTTTGCAGCCACTATATTTTTTTCATGTTGGGAATTATAGTACACGTTTGAATTATGCACTTAACTGTGAAGGCCGTGATAACTTGTCATGCTTCAATTTAAGAGACCGGATCCTGTATTCAGGGCCTCAATAATACAAGGATAAACATGCAGAACACGTATATAGGATGCAGGGCATTCATGTTCTGTGGTTAAGCTTTGGCTCAGTCATTTTAGACATTAAAAATTCTCTTTCATCTAAAGACACAAACTGTCCAAGCAGAGCCTCTCATCACAGCATGACTTTTCTCCCACTTTGGGTAGCCTTGATTTATAAAGCCCACATGAAATCAACACAGACTTCATTAATTTGTATTCTCTACAGTAATTAAAGCACTACTGAGGTAAAAACTGTAGATAAAATATGTTAACTACTTGGTTAGTTTAAGGCTGCAACAACTAATTGACTAAATTGATTGTAAAAAGAGGTGGCAACGACTTGTGTAGCTCGGTTGATGAATTGCACAACCAATGCTTCTGAAAACCAACATTTCTGGTCTTCAGATAGTCTCATCACAAAGTGACAGAGTAGTGTGTGTGTTTGTGTGTTTGTTTCCTTGTGATAGGACATTAATAATTGAAGCTACAGTACTGAGAATAACTTTTATGTCACCTTAAAAGTTGCTGGGGGAGAAACACATTAAAGGTCATCTCTCTCTCTGTCTCTCTCGCTCTCTCTCTGTCTCTCTCTCTCTCTCTCTCTCTCTCTGTCTCTCTCTCTGTCTCTCTCTCTCTCTCTCTCTCTCTCTCTCTCTCTCTATCCCCTCATATTGTAAGCCCATCATCTCAGGCTCTCATGTGCATTGTTCTGCTTATCTTGCCATCTTGTGGCATCTCATTATTCACAAATGTCTTTAACTTGATTTATATTAGTAATAGGTTAAAGTGTATTGATCCCGAGGGGAAGATAAAGAATAGCCACCTGACCACAACATACACAACAGGAAATACCCTAGACAATAGAAGACGCATTGCATTTTAGCTGCCTTATGAAAGCCATCTTGCAATAATGACACAGAAAAAGCTAAACTTAAGAAGTCCTGTGAGAAAGACTCAATATATGAGAAAACTTAAACACTTATTTATCAGAGCGATAAGTGGTGATTATCGATTGTAAATCCCATGAGCTACACAGAGAAAGTCTCATAGTCTCAGTGGTACAGTACATGTAATGAACCAGTTCTGATATCAGCGAACATTTGTGTGACCCCTGTGTTGTGGTTTTGCGAGGTTAAAAAAAACGTGCTTCCTCGTTTACCCTGGAGACGGCAATCAAGCAGTAAAAAAAAACACCTACACAGCAGCGGCCACCATTTTTCCGTCAATTCCCTTCTTCCGTTCAATTAGTGACCCTTGCTCTTGGCTGGTCACGATTGATCGGTGGTCAATATGTTTTTGCTTTCAGAGGGCATCTTGTGGAGCCGACGCTGTCTGATGGGATTGCTTTTGCTAGTGTTTTGGTCGTCTTCAGAAAGATCCATGAATAACAATAATTATGTTTTCATCACCCTTTTCTTCCTTCAGGCTTTTGATATGGCTATTATGCTGTAATCCAAGTTATTTAATGTAGTGAGTATGAGTTTGGGATTTTTGTTTTATGGATGACTCCTGCATGATAACCCTTCATAGACGCTTGTTCTATGCTTGTTCAATTCTTGGTTTGAGAATTTTTTTATTACATTTTTTCTTCTTTTTTCTGCATTCTTTGATTAACAATGGCTGCACCTTATTTAAGATAAAACCCAGTGAAGCGTGGCTTATCCTACATTTCATCACGCGAAAACAAAATGCTGCTTCTTTTTATTTCAGTTTTATTTTCCTCCCAACCTCCCACCCTAAACTGAATCACTGGATTGCATATGAGGTATCCAAAAGCAGACTCGGTAGACAGAACAGGTGTGATAAAAACGTATTAGGTCAAACGGCAGATTAAAAACAAATAATCAATCAGACAGGAAAACCATTCCAGTCCTTTGGGCTAAGGCAGGAAGAAAGCAGTAAAAAGGAAGCAGATGGTCATTAGCACAGATACAGTCATGGGGGAACAAGTTAGACCTTTGTCACAGAAGAAATTTGGCATTTTATAGTCAAATCTGCTCCATTTAAGTCTCCCAGTATGCACACTACTGTGGTTCTGGCAATAGAATGCAGCCTTTTTTATTTAACTAATTAAACTTCAGTTCGACAAAGCAAAATCTCTGCGGTAAGGCCTTTAGCAGGGCTACTATCCTCTATGACAGTAGAGGTCAGAATGCACAATAGAGAGATAAATCGTATGAAAAAGCAGAAGAGGACAGAGTGGAAGAGGCATGGTCATGACAGGAGCACATGCATCGCCAGTCATTTTAATGCTGGTCCAACATAATTTAACAGGTGTTCAGAGATATATATAGGTGCATGGCAAAATATAACGTTGTGTATAAATCAACTGTATAGTACAATTTGTATGAGTATAAAAGTTTTGGTTTTTTTGCCTGAGCTCAATGTTACTTATATATAAATATGATTTATGTTAAAGTTTTGTGTGGATGATTCCCATAGAGGCATGCAAACAGACTGTAACGTTGTTTTCAATATATGTCAGGTTCTGTCTGGTATTTATTTTGCCAGAATGAGTCAAAACTCTGGTGTTTTTGAGGCCACGCAACTCGCCAAAGCGTATAATTCAGCTGAGCCGACCATTGCAATGACTTTATATTGCAATTTTTCACAGCCAGTAGCTGTCTTATAACATTAGAAAAGTCCAGTCAGAAGCATTCAGAAGTCAACTACGCTCTCCACATCATTTGGCTGCCTGTTTTAAATTTCACACCCCTGCCTTTGTGACCCGACCCAGCCTTTGAATAAACTGCCACAGAGGAAATAAGCTCAGAGTTTGCTGTCAAGTTCAGCCCCACGCTCTGTGCATCCCAAACTCTCCTCCTCTCCTCCTCTCTCTCTCTCTCTCTCTTTCTTTTTGTGGGCCTCCCTTTTCTGCAATCATTAGTTGAGATGTGGCACTAGCCACTGGCAGTATTTTTAATGCCCAATGTGTCGTCTACTAAACAACCATTAAGAGAGGCCTGTTGGAAGAAAGTGGCAATTTCCTATGAGTGTGCTGGTGTCCCGTTGTATTTCTTCCCCCCACGGCACTGACAGACCCACAGTCTAGACGGCTAATGTTTCCACATTTAACAGGCCCCTTCTGCCCCTCAACACAGCCTTGAGAGAGAGAGAGAGAGAGAGAGAGGGGGCATCCACTCCAGTTTCACTTTGCAGCAGCGTCTAGACCTCAGTAATAAACTAATCGTACCAGCTAAGACACGTATGAGGAATCTCAGTCACATAAACTTACACTAAAGGTATGTAAAATAGTTGCAATATCACAACAATCTTTTGCACTTAAATGTATTGGAAAAGTCGGTCCATCAGAAATGAGACGATAAAGGAAGATCTTTTTCTAATTGACCTTTACGTTATGGTAACTGCTCCTTTTTCTATTTGTAAAGAAGGCATTGCTGTAACGTTTCCACTCACTGTTACATGCCTCCAAGAATAAAGTCCAAAAGTGAAGAATTAAAAACACTTCCTGGTAATTGGTGTATGTAGCCCCAGTCAGGGTCAGAGCCTGTTGCTTGTCTATTCCCATAGCAGGTTCTTAAAACCCCATAAGGTACTCGTTAATCAGAGTAACAGAATTCATTAATTCTCTGTGATTCACTTTTTACATTCTAATTTCCTGAATTTGCATAAAATCTGCACAATACTTTGATGGCAATATCATTTTCAGTCTACAATGAGAATCCTCTTTAAACTTTAGACTATTCAGTGTTGTCACAAGCTCCCTGTGTTATTTTCTCTAATGTTACTCCGTTACATGGCTTTTATTCTCCTCTCCTCTTGTTTTGTTGACATCCCACTACTTTCTCGTGTCCCTGCACTTTCTCTCTCTGATCATTTTTTTCTCTCCTTTCTCTTGACTTTGATCTTTTTCTCTCCAGCATACCCCCCGCCCCCCCCTCACTACATCAGGCCTGCAGTAATAAGAGATCAGTGTTCCAATGAAAGCCACTAATCAACACTAACCTTCATTTAAAATGTAATCTGATATTAACCACATACGCCCTTTCTGTAAATTGGATTTCACATCTGAAGGACAGGGGGGGGTGCAATTGGCGCTACAGCCTTATCCTCCAAGTTCAAACTGTTCATTTACATTCAGTGTTAAGGGGCCGACCAACTGAACCAAATTTAAGAGTCCAGAAAGTACACAGAAAAGTGGGAAAAAGGACATTTTTATGATATCATAAACAACATTTTCTTTGGAGATCTCCCCATATATTTAAAACTAGTCTGGGTAATTGATGTAGTAAATTAGCAGCTGTCCCATCCTCTAACATATCACCTCTTTATTAAGTTAGGGTGAAAACTAAATTAAAATAACATCAGTGGTATTTTTTACCAAGTTATATTGGGTATCTTCCATCCCTTACACTGTTAGCCAAATTCTGAAAAAAAAATCAACCACTCTCTTCTTTTTAACTCCCTCTCATTCCATAGCCTTTCTCATTTTACATGGCCATGAAACATCATGCTCCAATTCTCAGTGCGCGATGTGAGGATATACAAAACACACACACTCATGCATTCACACATATATTATGCACACATGCTTACAAACAAACAAACACATGCTCAGTCATGCATACAAAAATATATGTAACCATCCTCAGACTTACAGTACATACACATGCAAGTAAATTCCCACAGTAACTCATGCATACAGTATTGCCTACTGTGCAGTACATACACTTACACACACATACACACTTATTCCGTCTCCAAAATAACTCACATGAAGTAATTGTGACCATGACGTGAGTGTACTTGGGATAAAGCATTCTTCTCCTGCACATTACGAGTGATTCGTTGCGCTGTAGACTGAGTTGACACTGTAAAAGGGAAAAAAATTGTCATTGACCTGTGAAGTTAGATCAACATGTCATGTGGGTTCATCAACTTGTTTCATCCATTTCCTTAACTTGACAGCTCACACTTTTGCTCTGAGGCAAGCTTTGTGTCAAATGATGCACTGTAGTGATGGTTCAAGTAGGAAACCCTGCCCTTTAAGAGACTCTGTGCAGTACAGTGATGGATTTTTTTTTTTTTTTTTTTTTCAAAGCAGTCAGTACAGTTGACATTGTTTAATCAAACTGTTATCGCTGCACAGTATGAGGAAGGCAAACCAAGGAAACACTTGTGTAATAAGGCTGCCTCTTATGATTAGTTTTATTATCGATTAGTCTGCAGATTTCTTTTGATGAATTGCTAAATCATTTAGTCTATGAAACTTCAAAAAATAGTGAAAAAAGACCATTACAACTTGCCAGAGATATTAATTTCACAACATTACATGAAAAAGATCTATAATCTGGGAAGCAATGAAACTATTAAATAATTATTAAAATAATTGATGATATTTCTGTTCAGCGACTAATGGATTTATTTAACTCATTGTTCTAGTTCTAATGTGTATATTAAATTAAGCCCAACACTTTAGAAAAGAACCAGTTCTATATTGCCTGACCAGAGGCAACGGTCAGGGAAAGAAAGAAATTGTGTATTCTGTTTTTTCAAGGAATCACATTCCTTCACTTTGGAAGGTTAACATTATAAACATGGTATGCCACACGCACTTGCTTGTGAGGAGGTGCAACAGTATAGAACAGGGCGATATTCTTGCATCTCGATTGCGTTGTAGTTCCTGATGCACAAAAGCTATCACCTCATCCAAATCAGTATGTTGTTTTCACAACAATGTCCTCTTAACATCCGGATGCTTATGATGACATTGTGATTCTGAAAACTGAAAGAATTTTCTTATTGCTAAATCTGATTGCAAAGAATATTTTGATTAGGTCATTCACTGCAGGCATAATACAAGGCGAGCAGCAGCATCTGTGGCGTGATGAGGTTGATCAAACCTTGCAAAGTGAAGCGATATGGTTCCATGACAATGTTTCTCCTTAAATTTAACACTTTTTTTCCCTCGTACTCTACATGTGTTTATTTTTTCTATTTTAGATTTAACACTCTAACCTCAGAGAATATCCAAGTTTTGTTTTTAGATATTTAAGACTTAAATCTTGGAAATTCAAAACTTTTTCTATGGATATTACCCCGCTCTCTGGCCTCCAGATTTTTTTATATTCCTTTTACCTACAATGGTCCAAATACACATTGTCTTTTCCTGATGGGCACACACACATACACACATACCTATAGGGCCCTTAACTTAAAATTAACAAGCCTGTATAAATAAAAGACCACTGTTTAAAATTAGGTTAAAGAGCGTCACCATGACGATATCACCCACTGCAACCGATCAAACCAGCATTAGACTTGCAAAGTCCTTACAAGCCGAATAATTGGCTGATCCATACATCTCTGGTCTTGTATGAATCATTGATGCATAAGATCTCTGTGAGCTTAAGGCTCCCCTGCCTCCTCTCCTTTGTCTACTCCGTTTGTTTCTTCTCCTTTATAAAGGTTACGGCAATAAAAGTGAAGCATTTCATTCATACTGCATGCAGCAGGATTCAAAGAGATTAACTTTTCACCCTCTACCAGACCCTATTTTTTGCAGACACTGAAATTAAGACAACATATTCTTTAAGGACTACTAAAATGCGACCCAGTCCATATCTCTAAATGGATTTCAGCGCACACATTTGCACTGCATTAATCAGTTTGTGTGCTTTTGTTTCTGTTTCTGTTTGTGTGTATTACTCTACATGCTTATGTATCTGCGTCACTTGGTGTAGAGTTGGTAGAAATGTTTTAGAGCTGAATAAGTCAGTGACCAGATGAGCATTTCATGTGTATGTCTGTGCATTTGTACAGCAGGCCCTCAGGAGGTAAGAACAAGAAGCCCCAATTTGATCAGATTCTAACCCAATACCTCCGTGTCTCTCTCTTTGAGAGTATCACTCGAGTATCTTCCTCCATTGATATTCTCCATTCAGTAACCTATACATGAACCCTCCTCCCCCTCTTACATCTCACTATATTTCCTTTTTCTGCTCTGCCTTATTCCCTCTTTCTTTCCCATCTATATCCATTCTCTAGCTTTTCCCCTCCCTCAGTTATTGTTAATGATTACAAGCTAATCCAGGTAACTGAGTCTAAAATAAAGGAATCAGTTTGTGACATTTCAATGTTAGTTGCCTGGCGTGAATTGAATCGTCTGAAATTAAATGGCTTAAATTTGATATGGTCTCTATATAAGCATACTGACTCATGCCAGTACACGTTGTGTATTGATTCAAGGGAAGCCTTGGCCCTGGTTTTACTGCGGAGTAGCCTAGCGATAACATTTTACTGTTCTCAAGCAGCCACTCACCAATTTATAGTGCAAATTCATGGCTGAAACTTGAGTTTAATTATGCTATTTCACAGACGATCAGCTGTTATCTACCCTCTGTCAGTTAGACTTAAATGATGAGGCGTCAGACACATGTAAGAAACAAGTCCCATGTTTGCATTCTATTTTTCTTACATACATTATTACAATCTTTATTTGTCGTCAATTCTGGTTAACGTGTTGAGTTTGTAGAGACTCTCGCAAGTTGATAGTAAAAAAAAAAAAAGAAAAAAGTGTGTGCTTCAAAAGAATTGTAATAAACTACAACTGCCTTCAATATAGTATGCTTTTTTCTTTGGAGATCATGCTGAGCCAATTGGTATTCACAGCAGTGCAGAGTATTTGGGCATTCATAATATTCCAGCGATCTGATGAGACATGGTTCTTGGGTGTTTGCATAAAAAGACGTTAAAGCATGGTACCTCATCAATCAACAGTGGGCTGCCTGTGGTGCAGGGGAATTCAGTGTAGCTTTCAGCATTTTAAATTCATGGATATAATGCTTAATGCCAGTACAGGGTAAATCATCCGTACGCTTCCATTCAACATGTGCCATATTATCACATACGCTCCTCCCATGCACCTTTGTTTTGACATGGTGTCTTGCTGTGGCAGACAGTGACTTAAGCATGACTCATTACCTCCTGGCCTCATACACACACCTCATGATAAATAAATTACTTTAGCATTAGCCTGCGGGGCTACGAGCCGTCTGAATCAATCACCTGGGAGCCTAGCTTTGATGCTAGGCAGGCAGCTAGAGAGTGGACGCGATGCAGCGCTACAATGCTCCGTTCCCCTCCCTCCTTGTGAAGGGAAATTAAGACGGTAGTTAATCAAAACTTCATTAGCATACAGCGCCTTGCTCTGTCCACCCCTATACCCTGCTCATAATGGACATTTACTAAGGCCATGTGAGGAGAATAACAAGTCTGTTTGAATTAAAACACTGCATGGTCCCCTATGTGCCAAATGAGATTTCTGACTCTAAGACCAAGAATTGTAGAAAAAGTCTTATTTTGAAGGACAGAGTTTTTCTCACACTAAAATCCAATAAAACCATATAATCTCACACCATATATGCACAGGTGTAGCCTGCTGCATATCAATATGCTGACTAAATCCTCAAATTGCAGCTAATGCAAACTCAGCTTGTGCCACTTCACTTTACATTTTGCAACACATATTTCTATTTATGCAGTTTGCATGAGATCTGGTTGCTTAAAACAAATTACATTAAGTGGCTAGTTCTCAACATTTAGCTAACTGCATCTTAGTGGGTTTTAATGTATTCAAAACAAACACAAAGCATTAGTAGAGTAATAGTGCATAGCAGTATTTCCTTTCTTGATGTGATGATGATGGTTCCATCTCTATTTAACATAACTAAAAAATTCCATGAAAACAATGTATGTATCCTAACTTATGCCTTGCCACTTTCTAATGCAGTGTCATACTGAGAAAAACAGCCTTTAATGCTGACAGGCCAATTCCCCTGAGGAGAATGAATTATATATGCGTTGGTTACCAATAAGAAGGTACTGGGCTGAATATGCTTTGGCTAAATGCTTGTATACGTCACATAAATGGAAGTTGAGGGGAAGGTCTGACCTTCATGCAACCAATTGTGTTTGTTTATATTTTGCTTTACCTCGATATAACCTGGAATCATTCACTGACAGCACATGCTTAGTTTGACCGTGTTTCACACTCATTCGATAATGCATACACCCACCTGGGAGCTACCGTGTCCAACCACCATCTCTTATTGCTCCACACTAAGCAGCTCCACTGGAGCATAGGGCCAACATCGGTTCCTCAGCTGTTATTCATTGTAGGTCTTGGCTGCCCAGTGTTTGCCTCTCTGCCCCAGGGGTTTTATAACCCATGATATATTCATTCATTACAAAGTCAAATTAATAGTGAAGTCAGTTAAACGCCTATGACTGGCAGCTAAGAAAAGGAGCATAGCTTTAAGTAGTTCTGGCTATGTGTGTGTGTGTGTGTGTGTCTAAGTGTGCCTGCAATGAACATGTTTGTGTACAGTTGTGTTCTCAAGAAACATCTATGTGGGTGTGTACAAAGTTGGGCCATAGTCGTTTGAGTATGCACAGGAGCTCTCTGTGGGAAAAGGGTTGTCCTTTAAACACAAAGTTAGTATTTCGATGTCCAAGTTTCCTTGAGAAAGATACTGAACCACAAGTTGATCCCCGGGCTCTTTACAGCAGGCCTCTGCTTTTTTTAAAAGTTTAAGTTGTTGTATCTCTGAACATTTTGGAAGGGATGCAACCTTTACAAAGTTTTCTGCAGTGAGAGTGGCAGTCGATATTGCACTTGACCTGGAATATGATCATAGTCTGCAGTACCTCTGCAGGCTCAGATGTGTCCCCAGCTTACCCTCGATAGGTCCATCAATGCTCTTTAGTGCCTGCTCTGCCGCTGGATACAGCAGCATTTAGTGAGAGGGGGACAAATGGAGAGGGACAATCTGTGCTAAGCAATGACTTAGAAAATATATTTTCTACAACTTCATTATCAACATCATTACCATCTGGATTGGCAAATTCACACAGATACATCCTTGATAAAAACAAAATTTTGAGATGATTTGTTCTTTTCTTTGATTTTGATTGTATTCTGGTATTTCTTTTGTACAACAGTGGTGTTTAAATGTGATATTTCTCGAAGTCCATGTGATAGAGATTTGCAGATGTTCTGGATTGGCTTTAGTTGGCATGGCGTTTCTTTGTCTCTGCAGACTTGCTGGCTGTTGATAATGCTAATTACCTTCATGTACTACCACTTCGGTCTATTCAAAACAGCCTGCTCTTGTTTCTGCAGGCAATGTGAAACACATCTGTTTGTTAGCACATACCAATTTTCTCTGTGAATGGTCTGTAATACTTTGGCTGACTGAAGAAGCAATTACAGATATGTTTTATAGATATTATAAATGTATGGGTAGAGCTGCTATTGCCTAATATCAAGGCCAGAGAGCAACTGAGCAGACATTAAATAGTTGCAAATTATTGTTTAAACATATAATAATTGAACAATTGAAAGTGTCCTTTGCATTTTGTGAACATTATTACCCTTGGGATGAAAATCATCTAATTGATTTTGTCATAATCAATGTCAATGGAGTTCTCTGTTGTTCTTCCTCGTCCGTATTCAGTCATTTGTTTGGCAGCTGATCCATGACTCCGCCCTTTTTGACTACCAGGGCCTGAAATGGCCAGTCGACCAAATTACATCCTTTTAACCCAGCTGTCAATCATACAGTTAGTGGACTGCACCCTTGGGGGTCTGTTTTTTCTACGTCAGTTCATATGAGAGGGAGAAAGACAGTAGCACTTGGACTCCGCTGTGCTACACAAACACACACACACTTATAGTATATAGTACAGTTTCTCAGTATCACAAACCTACACACATTGAAATTGATTGAACAGTAAGCCAAATGTTGGAAAATTCACTATATCCTCCTTCCTCACATTGACACACCTCCCATTGATATTTATATTCACACAATCGTAGTGAAAGACACGGTGCTTGCTGGCTTTAAAGGGATTTACACAAAGCTTTTGTTCGCCAGGTCAGTCAAAAGATCAACTCTGGCAAAAGACAGTAGAAAGGAGGAATCCAAACCACAAAACTCCAAACCTGTCCATTTCCACAGACGAATTAAATGCAAGCAGCCACGTTTTCAACAGAAAAAACCTGGCAGCGTAGACTGCACAGTTGGGAGAAAATCATGGCAATCGCTACCGACGAGGCTGAAACCCCCAGCGTCTCTCCATAAGGGGCCGCATTTGAATGGCAGCAATTTACTCAGTACTGTTCAAAATCTAAAAAAAAATAAGAAAGAAATACGAGATAAATAAATAGAGAATGAGAATGAAATAAGCAAATCCCAAAGGAACTATTGATCTGTGGCTGTAACACACACACACACACACACACACACACACACACACACACACACACACACACACACACACACACACACACACACACACACACACACACACACACAAACACTTGGCTGGTTGCCAAGAAGCATGCTGGTGGTCAAATATGTATAATTGATAGACTTGAGTTTGACACAGTGCTGTAATGTAATCTGGGGCTGTAGAGTCCCAGTGGTGTTAGAGTGTGTATGTGAGAAAGGAGGGACAGGGATTTGCTGCAGGGACTCACTGTAAAGTTGAAGTATTGGACGGTTGTATTTTTTCTCCCTGTACCAACCCCACGGGCTACACATGTAGGAACAATGGCCTTTTCTACTGTAATGGGCTTTACCAACAGGGACCACTTTCTCACTCACACCCAGTGTGTGTATGTTTGACAAAGTGTAACACACTTAAAAATTACATTTTTTGATTAAATAAGGTTTCACTCGTGAAAGAAAACACAGCACTATATGTGTGCAGTATGTTTTGTTACGTATTTCAGTTTCACATTTTTGCAATGTGTCGCTGAAGCATTTAGTTAATTTATTGTTTAGAATCATTTTGATAATGAATTATTTCAAGCACAAATGCCAATCATTCAATGTTTCCAGCTCTTCAATACATTTGCTGATTTTGTTAGTATTATGATTGTAATTTGAAAACCTTTGGCTTTTGGGCTAACAGTTAACAAGTAATTTGAAGATGTGATTTAAGCTTAATCAAAATAATACTAAAAACAAAACTATAACTGAAGAAACTACCCATAGGCATATACAGTGTTAAGATTACATACAAAATAGTGTGTGTGTGTGTGTGTGTGTGTGTGTGTGTGTGTGTGTGTGTGTGTGTGTGTGTGTGTGTGTGTGTGTGTGTGTGTGTGTGTGTGTGTGTGTGTGTGTGTGTGTGTGTGTGTGTGTGTGTGTGTGTGTGTGTCACACGTCTTGATTTCAGTGTATTTTCTTGTCTGTGTGTTTTGTGTCTTTTTGGTTTTGGTACTGTGTGTGTGGGTGTTTTCCTGGCTTTCTGTCTCCCTGACAGTGTGCCTGCTTCTTTGTTCCTCTGTCACTGTGTGTCTAGTTTAATTGCAGGCCTTTGAGGGAGAATCGATTGGAGCAACACGATAACGAAGTTATCAAACTGTTTCATTGACTGACTGTCCCTTCTCTCTCTCCATCTCTTGCCTCCTCCCTGTTTCTTTTCTCATTCCACTCTGCCCATCTTCGTTCTCTATCCCTCTCTGCTTCACTTCTCTTCCATCCGTCCCCCCCAAACTTTTTCATCTGCTATCCATTTTACTTTACCCTTCCCTGCCATTCCCCTCGGTGCTCTCTCTCTCCCTTGCTGTTTCTCACCTCCACCTCCTAACAACAGGCCGACATACCTGTCCACCAGAGAAGTTTGATTGCGGAGGGGCTGCCAGCAAATGCGTTTCGTTGTCATGGCGATGCGACGGAGAGAGGGACTGCGAGAACGGGGCAGATGAGGACCAGTGCGCTGCAGGTAAGCTTGCGGTGGGTGGTGGAAATATGGGGAAGTGTACGGGAAAGGTAGATTGTTTTCTTTAAGCTTTATTGGAACTCAATGTTGGTTTCCTGTCCCTTACTGCGGGAAAAAGTCCTTAAAACCTTAAAGTAAACAGTCTCCATATGAAGCTGTTGAGTAAACTGCTCTTATGTAAATGTTCTGTTACTACTGGAAACTAAGTTTTGCAGATGATCATCGGTTAATCTAGTTTTCTTAATACAGAGTACTCATTTGCTGCTATTTGTTTATTGTGTACTCTATTTGATAAATACAAAATACAAATATGATCTACCATATTTTTTTATCTGCCAATCTTAACTTGACTTGTCATTTGTTTTATAATGGTACGGGTCTTTCAATAGCTATTTCAGTTTTTAAAATCGTAAAAATTACATTTTAGAAAAGGTGTATATGAAGCACTGAATAAACTGAAGACCCTGCAAACTCTTATCCAGTTAAAAAGGTTTTACGGAGACAGAAACACCAGAGGTGAACAGAGAAAAAATATTAAAAATACAGTAAAGTTATGATGTCGTAGTTGGAAACCTGAGAGAAATTGAGGAGAAAATAACTTGAAAAGCTCACAAGTGATAATACTTCTAGAAATGTAGTATTAAGGCACGTTTCAGAAATAACTATGGGTACTGAAATACTAAAATATCAAACCGTGGGATATGTGACCAATATTATTTTGCAAATATATGGTTTGAGTAGACGTTTGCTGTACGCTAGTCTGTCACCTAAGTCATGAGATATTTTAAGATTCTGCTCAAATCTTTTCCAAACTGTAGCCAGTAGTATTTTCAACTTGACGTAACAGTTGCCAAAAAAGTTAAATGTTTAATCCCTTTATCTATTTATATATTTTCTGCATCTGTTTTCCTCCCTTCAATCTTGTCAGTGTTCTTGGCTGATGATTGATTTGCTGGAAATAGGGGAAAAGCACTCTCACTCTGCAGACAAGATCTGTTCCCAACAACAGGTTGTGCTGTGTTCACACATTCAAAAACCTACCGGCACAAGGCAAACACAATCTTACACATACAGTAGGGCTTTGTTTTTGTCAAGGAAGCAGTAGAGTGCCATGCTCAGGCAAGGGCTTGTGGGACACTTTTGGTGTTTTCATAGTTAGAGGCACGTTGTGACAATAGGGTTGCTATTAGGGATAATATTATGTATCATGTGCGTGTGTGTTAGGGGCTGATGAATTCAAGCACATCATATTTGCTCCTGTCATCTTCTTTAACACAAGTACTATCTCTACCATGTACTACACAAAGATAGAGCCAAAAGTCTCATTCTTAAACACAAATTCTCACAAACAACCCATACTTATTCTGTAGTCATGGAGTAGCAGGCAGAAGCATCTCAGAATAAGACATGACTAAAGAGAAACAAATTCACACAGATTTATGTCATAAATGCATACCGCACACCTTACTGGTTAATAGCTTATATTTCAACCAAATGACTCTTTTGAGAAATCCCACACAACATGTTTCGGTCTTGGTTTCAATCACTCTGCAAGATTGTATGTCATATTTTAGTGTTGGATATCTCAAATGCTCATAAACAAGGCTTAGCATGCGTTCTAGGACATCTACAGAACAGCTTTGTGACCAAAAACACAAATACAATGAAAAACTAAGATTGCTTTATCTGCACAAGTCCCACTGTATACTCACATAACACCACTGTATCCAGCCTTCATCCTCACAGCTTGGATTGAAGCTTTGAAAAGTGCATTGATTTTCATCAGTGAAAACATCTGGCCCACAGCATTATTGATTACAAACCTGCGACACACAAACACACATGCACGCACAGCATTTTTTATAAGAATATAAATTGCATGTAACACTTTCCATTCTCTAAACCATTGCTCGGTTAGATAGAAAACAAAACCACTTTAAATGTATATGTCCACACAATTTCTGAACGGCTGTATAAACATCAGTATGTGGCTGTCTTTGTGAGAGCAAGGGTTACTTTCAGTCATTCACACAAGCATACACAATGTGAGAATACTCCTGTACACTATTTAAGACTCAATCTTTCCCATATATGCACAGCCAAAGATGTCTACTGTCAAATAGAGAAAGTAAAACCACCATTTTTGAATTAACTTTACTGATTGCACAGGCAATTTAGATAAAAATGATATCCAAATTTTAATTAATTCAGATTTTGAGCTGTGCAATCTCATCACTTTGAACACCTTGGGGGTATCATGATGATATATTGACAGCCATCTCTTAAAACACCCACATGTGTCACAATTTTTTTAAGCTATTGCTGTCTACCATAATGTGTGTTGCTTTAAACCATGAATATTGGTTTACTATCAGAAGCTAACCACACTAGTCGAAGGGGAACATTCTAAGCACATTCAATGCCTACTCTACGCTGTTAATTTCTTCTCATCAAGCTAGTCTTCTTTTTTCTTTCACTTTCTTATCTCTCTTTCTTATCCATCTTATCTGTCTGTCTGTCTCTATTGGGTTTTGATAGTTTGCAGTCTATGAGCAGTTGTTTTCAGATTGAATTCAATTAAATGAAATAGGGGACCATTAAATTACATTTACATGTGTCCGAAACACTTGATTGTATTTGAATCAAGATGGATAGCAATGGAAAATGTAATAAATAGTTCAGGTTGTCAAAAGTTGTGAAATCTTAATAAAACTTTCAAAATAGCCCTGTTTTTCTAAAAAACATATTTCGAAAATGTACTTATAGTATGTGGTACAAACCAACTGATTCAAAACATAACATATAGAATTTATCTCAAATTTGCTTCATTTAAAAAAATTGGTTGAAATTTACTTGACGAGTGGATAGAAACATGACTCCACTCCCCTTTTTCTCTACATACTCGCTGTTCCCTCTGTTGGTGGTCCTCACTCTCTCTGAATGTTTATCTCATTTTCGTTCATTCGTCTCCATCCTGCCCGTTCGTTGTCAGAGTGTAGGCTGGTAGTACACAGAGTGATCACATAAGGGAGTTTGTGGCCACGACCTAATGAAAACAACAGCCGCTGTTGATTTAGTCATCTGACACAAGCTGCTATTGTTCACATTCCATCTCTGTCTCTCTGATGTACAATATAAACTGTCTCAAACAGGAGGGCTTTATCTTTTCTTCACAGGCACATACTCTCCTTATTCTCTCTCACTCCTTCAATCAGAAATCATATGCTCTTTCCGCTGCCTTTCATCTGTCTGACCTGTTTTAGCCTTCATCCCTCATTGCAGTTTGAAATAAAGCGATTTACACAGCTGTGAAATATTTCATGGGAGTCTTGATGATAATTGATTTCCTGTCTGATGCTTGGAGTGTATATGTGTGTGTGTTATTGGGGCCATGCTGTTATAATAACCTGTAGAGATCAGCTTTTCATCTATCATTTACAGATGAAGGTGGTAGTGGTGAATATTAAGTTTTTCTGATCCATGGAAGAGACCTGTGTTATCTGAGTTCACACATGAAAGTCCACTTCAAAGGCCTCACAATGCACCCATTAGCTCCGCTTTTGTTCTTTATATCGAAGTTCAAGGGAATTTTCAGTAAGCTGTAGACATGTCATGAATAAACTGAATTAAGTGTGGAAAGATAATTAGACCGACTGTCTGACAGACTTGACTGGCTGGATCCCATCTAGTTTTCCTGATATTAGACATAGACAGAGAAGTAACGACATCAACATATCTGTAAAAACAGCCACATATGTGTATGGATACAAACGTTGTTTTATGCCTAGGCTCAGTTTTCCCACATTATTGTTTTCATACATTGGCCAAATTGGCTTTTGTTTTTATTGCTGCTTTGAATGAACAAAAGTAATCCACCAAAGTAAATTAGATTTATTCTTAATGTTATGCTAAGACAAGAGTAATTCTAAAAATCATCATATTTAGTTGTACACTGATAAAGCACAATGGTTAAACTTAGGCAAAGGAGAAGAATAATACCAATAGTTCAAATGAGAAACAAACAGCACATATAAAAAAGATGATATATCAGTTGAATCAATCTACCTTCTTCCGCTCCTGTCACTCTGCGCTCTGTATTTATTAAAACGTGAGAGAGTTTTGAGATAGCATAAATCATAATAATGCCGCTTCTGTTGCATTTATTGTTTTTGGGAAATCGATTTATTCTACATAACAAAGAAATTAAAAAGCATATTGCATCCACAGATAACAAAGCACAGCTACTTGAGGAAGCAGTAGGGGGTAGAAAACTGTTTGAATTTCTATATTGTATAATTTCTTCATTTCTATAAAACCCGCCAGCATTCAGGGCTATCAGTAACAAGCAGTCATCTCTAATAGGTCTTTGGAAATGCAACAGAAATAATTGATAAGAAAAAAAATAATATGCTGCATGCTGGTTAATATTTTCATAAACAGTTTTAATGTTCACTCTGCAGTGTAGAAAGTCTTTAAGAACAATACTAATGTGTACTTTCCACGAACACAAATAGATTTTTTGAAAACTGCTGCTTTCCCCTGTGCCTCCTTTAAATCCATCCCTCCATCCTCCCCATCACCCTCTCCCTCCACCTTTGATCTTCTCCGCTCCCTCTCCATCCCCCGCCCCCGTGGCAGCTACAACTGAAGTACAACAAGAGTTAATTAGGGCTGCTAATTGAGCATATCCAAATGCTGAATAAAACATGGTTCCAGGAAGAGAGGCTCTTTATTACATTTAGAGGAGGCCTCTGAAGAAAGTTTATGAGCCTTTAATTTATGTTAATGTGAAATCGTGTTTGTTTAGGCACACAGACGCTGCTAGCTGTGTGTGTGTGTGTGTGTGTGTGTGTGTGTGTGTGTGTGTGTGTGTGTGTGTGTGTGTGTGTGTGTGTGTGTGTGTGTGTGTGTGTGTGTGTGTGTGTGTGTGTGTGTGTGTGTGTGAAGGTAAATCTTAATTTGGGTAGGGTGTTTACATGAATGATGGCATCCCTTTTGTTTGTAAATGTATATTTTAAATCAAAACATAATTGAAAAGGCGTTTTTACCTGCTCACCAATCATCTTTTCATTTTAGCAAATTGGACTCTATAAGTTAATACAGCATGCTGTAAGTGTGTGTGTGGCCTGTTTATGTGCTGATTCAGTGAGCGCCGAAATGATCCAGCTTGCTTAAGGTTGATCACCAGAGAAGTTTACATTTCCACAAACCGAATAAGATCATGCACTCTTAAATGAGAACAGACACAAGGATTAATTGATTTTCCCCTTTCCTCTCAATGCAAAAGACAAAAGACAATCTTAATGTGTATTATTATAAACTGTTGCTGCCATTTATAATATTCAACTACTGCATTTGATTTATCTTCGCTTGACAGAAATGTGCTGATCAATAATGCTTCAGTCTTACCTCATGTACCTCATTAACAGAAATCCAATTACAACTGGATTTAAGCATCCAGTGGTGGAATCTGCTGCCTTCATGTTTGAAAGATTTCACATTATCTTTATTGTCACACTTCTTAACAAAATTCCGTGCAATTTAGCATTTCTGTTTTTTGCATGCAACATAGTGTAGTTTATCCCTTTTAAATTTACAATAGATTCTTGTAAATTGAAAGTGAAACTTCGGTTGGATCCTCTCTGCATGCAAGTGTTTTTGGCTCTCCCATTTAAAGATGTGCAGTGATCTGTGAATTCACTGTAGGGTTAAATGTGATGGTCCTAAGTCTTTCATAGCTATTTAAAGGACTGGTCAACTGTCAACGATTTTCCCGTCTGTATGTCAAAGGCATTGGTAATGAGTTATTTTTGCCTCTTTTTTGGTGTTTGTCTTTTCTTTACTTCACTTGGATCCAGTTGGTCAGCACTCTCTCCACATACACTTTCAGCGTTATGTTGGCGAGGACAGAAAGGGAGGAAACGCAAACTGAGAGATAGACAGATGAAGAGAGACAGGCAGAAGTCAGAGAGGCCCCCTCAGACCCTGGGGACATGTTGCTCTTTTCACATCAGCCTGAGCTGCTGTGTTACATTACAGCAAGCGGCCGCTGGATCGATGCCCACCGGGGATATGTTAGTTGGTGTTTTATAGAGGGGTAGAGGAGAGGGAGACAGTGTGTGTGTGTTAGTGTATGTGTGTGTGTGTTAGTGTGTGTTAGTGTGGTAGGAAGTAGAAGGAGGGGAGTCAATAAAGTGGCACGTCTGAAGTGTTCATGTGTGAAGATACAAGTTTGTCTTCTAAATGGAGGAAACATCAAAAGTGAAGACAGTTAGATACAAACTGTACACACATGAACAAACATATAAACCTGCACATACCTCCTCCAGGCATCTACACACATGCAATATATATATATCACTTCTTTAGTCCAGCTCGCCGTAGGCTACAGTTAAAGTAACCTCTATTCCATTATTTGATAACAGATCAGAAAGGCCAGAGTAGAGTCCACCCACATAAAATAAATACAGTATGTAATATGTGAGTGCATGTGTGTGAACATTTGTGTATATAGAGGGTTTTTGCCTCTGTTATCTTGCTTCACCCACATTTCTACTAGAAGAGGTGCCTGCATACATAGACACAGAGTGGTAGCCTCTTGTCTCAGAGTTTCTTCCCATTACGTTCTCCTTCATTTATAATCCTCTGACTGCTCTTACTGTGTGCGTAGGTGTAATGTAATGGAGCGCCGGCTCACAAACGGGCTCACTGCGCAGCCAGAGGCGTTTGCACTTGCTTCAGACTCCGATAGCTTTAAGAACATTACTCACTCCTCTTTCACCCCCCAAAATCCTTTCCCCTACACATGCACACACGTACACTCTCTCAGAATCACATGGAGATGACAGTGAAGCCTGCTTGTCTGAAAAATGGACCGATGTGAAACCATAACTTTGCTCCAATCTAAAGGGGGTGAAAGAGTCAGTGAAAAAAGTCAGATAGGAAGGATCTTTTAGTTTTGCTGCTTTCGTAGCCAGTCAACTATAGACAGACCACTTCACTCCAGGCATGCACGTGTTCTCAAAACCAGATTTATTTTAGTAGCCTATTTGAAGTTTGAAAACACATACTATATTAAGTATGGCCACTTTGACCATACTAAAACGCTTTTAGCTGCTAGTTACTGTACTTAAGCTAGTAGCTGGTAGCAAGTGACAGCCAGCTACTATCTACTAAAGGTAACATTAATGTACTAGTCAATTTACTGAATTTGTCCAAATGTGGCCACGTTGTCAGTTTAACATAATTATTTTGTCAACAACAGCTCCCAGTGTTTTATCGTGTGCATTTTTTCTAGAAGTTCAGTGCAAATTAATTTAGCAGTTTTGCCTCTTGAAGGGCTCGGTACAAAATGTGTTTGCACAGAATTTCCTTCAAGAGCCAGTCTGAAGAGATGAGTACTATGTACGGCCTTTTCTGTCTACATTGTGGCCTAAATAGCTGCTAGCTGCTAACGTCACCTACAACAGCTAGCGAGGAACCTATATTTTCATCCAGTCCCTCACCTTTTAACTGGTCTATATGTCGTTTTCAATTTTTGAATTCTGTAATTTTCAAAATTTTTGAAAACAACTGTAAATTAAAATACAGTATATATGCAATGCTCAATTTGTCAAACCTTAATTACAAATATGGTATGCACCTTATTAGCTTAGAAACCTCTGTGTGATATTTTTTTCACAATTCGATGACATACACTATTTAAAATGAGGGACAGACTCTGGCCTGGCAGTGGGGTGAATCTGTGCATCTCTTGTAAAGTAATAGACAATATTACAAGTTAAAACATGCTGTAATGTTGAGGCGGAAACTTGAATTTAGCTGTGGATCGTGATCAACAGGAGAAACAAATATGCTATCATGATGAGGCCATCTCAAATGGTAATTATGTCATTATAATGCATGGTGAAACGTAGGATTACATGTTTATATTGGCAATCTAATCATCTCACTAAATCACAATGACCTATTTTTAATGTATTCATAGATTTACTACATCACAATTATCGGGGTGAATGCAATTACTTTCCAGAGAGGCATGCAGAATGTGTAGGTGTGTGTGTTTGTGTGTGTATGTGTCTGTGTATTTGTACTGTACATAGAGGTGTGGGTACTGGTAAGATTTAAGACTGTGTGGAGCCTCAAGGATAGACTGATGGCATGTCACAATCTGCATTTAATGGCTTAAATAATATGAAATGTGAAATGTTTTACGACCAATGGCATCCACAATGGACTCTATGGCCGTTCACACGTCCATGTATATAGATACACGCAGGCACATTCGTCAGACACCCCCTGGACACACACACACACACACACACACACACACACACACACACACACACACACACACACACACACACACCTTCAATCTGTGATTGCTGGTGATGCAGTTAATATTCAAGTCTAAGCTGCTGTCAGATGGCATTGTGATTGAGCTATTGAAATATCCTGTTCTATTCAGTATACCGTGTGTGTGTGTGTGTGTGTGTGTGTGTGTGTGTGTGTGTGTGTGTGCGTGTGCGTGCGTGTGTGTGCAATCCCCATAGTCCCAACTCATCATGAGGTGGTTAAGAGGAAGTATCTCCCTGGTGTTTAACAATCAGGTTTCACACAGAGTTTCAATCTCAGTGAATTTTGTGCCATTTTTCCCTGAAGCTATTTCACTTGGATTCCCCAGGCTCAACTGTCACACGACAGTGAGGTCTTCTTATTTTCAGGGGCTTTTCACGCCCAGCTTGACATGTTTTTACTCCGAGCAAAGACAATCTAACTAGCATAGCTGAATACAAAGTCTGTATTAGGAAGATGAAGTCGAACTGCTGTGCGTGTATTTTATGTGATTGATTTTGTTTTAACAGTTTAGGATTCATAGTGATGCGCTTGCATTCAAGGACAAAGTGGGGTATAAATCTAGACTTTGAGCCTGATTTGGACAAGGGTTTGACAAATTTACTAATGAAGGCATTTTTTTATGAAATGTCAATTTTATTTTTTTACATATATGTCCAAAACTAATCCGCAGTTTGCTTGGAGACCCTCACACCAGATTATTAAACACTGGGTTCTTCAGCTGGATTTTGTGTTTTAACAAGTTTTTTTGTCGCCAGCATCCAAATGGTGTTTTATTTACATGGTGTCGTCTCTGATTATTTATTTTAAAAAGAAATTTCAACAATGTACAACGTTATAAATTCAGGAAGCTTAGCACCTGAACATCAACAGTAACTTTGTAGACTACTCGAGACGGCTATAGTCAGCTAAAATATCCGCATCCACATAAATGATTGAAGCTTCAGTTTATTGCAAATCCAAAACCAGATTATAGCTCAACCTTCATGTCTGCAGATATATTTACCTCTGCATTTTTTTTTCTCTCAGCATTTTCTGCTTTCGGTGAAAATTATACAAAGTCATCAGCTCAGTTTCTCACTGCATCAGCAGGCATCGGTTTGAATCCCTGAGGACTTTGCTTTGTTTTATTAAGAGAAGTTAGCAGATTGGAATGAGGAAAATACTGCATAACGTCATAGTAACCAAGTTAAGTATTACAATATTTCTGGTATTACACATTTGCTCGTCTAGTGAATGTGCAGTGTGTAATAAAGCAATATATCTCTACCCTGACTTTAGCATGTTGTATCATATCTATTCATTTTTTATCAAAACTAAATGACTGAAGTATTAGATGAAGCTTTCCAATCAATGCTCTGAACGTGGCTCTGTGCCTGGTAAACTCCATTGGCCAGGATGTTGGAAAGTGAATTTCTTCTGAAGCTCCCTTCTGTTTGTCAGTCAGTGATAAACTTATTCTGAATTTCATCTCTCCTACTGTCTGTCTATCTATTCCATTAGGAAAAGAAGATCGCTTTTATGCAACAGCAAGTCGAAGAGCTGAGGGCTTAGGGCCTGTCTGTCTGGTGTTGGTCATGAATGTGTGTGTGCATGCTGTCAGCCCCCCTAGCTGTTGCTTCAAAGGTCTAATGTAGCCAAAGCACTGATAAACACTTTGTGAGAGCCCTGGAGAGAGACTGCATGTCAAGTTGTCTATGTCTGTCTTCACACAGACGCACGCACACAGGGCCCTCTGGTCCTCCTGCAAAATGTGTTGCACCAAAAGTATGATCGAAAACGGCCTCTTTTCCATCTTGTCCTCCTCCTAAACTCCTCAGTGTTAAATCCCAATCTAAGTGGTAAGCTAACATTTCTAGACCCTTGATACACACAACCATCTTCTCACAAATGCGGGGATGTCAACGCCTCTGGCACCCTTCTTCCTCTAACGTTTTGCTGTTTTAATAATATCAGGGGTAATGGTGCTTCATACATAGCATGCGCTACATTAGCTAAATGTCCTGAAAAATACTGACATGATACATACAGAGTTGCCTGAGCGCTGTGAAGCGGTGGAGTGCAAGAAAATGATAGTAATTTCAACATTACTTTTCACGCAGTTTAAAATTGGCACTGTGTATCTGGTAAAATCAGTGTGCAAGTAATTGCAAACAGATTTTTACCTTAAAAATTGCAATTCCCAGAAATGTCCAATATGTGTGTAGAAGTGGTGATGTAGGCCAGACATGATTACTAAGTTGTTGACAGATATCTTGCTTGCTATTTAGGAAGCGATGTTGCAATGCACCATTAGTTTCGATTCATCAGTTGTCACTGCGCATGAATAGGATTATCTTCCACTGACCAAACTGAAAAAAGTACCGTTTGAAGATATTGCACACATATATGAATATCTGATGCATCACCATCGCTCCTCTGCTCAGTCCCTCTTTGTTTTTAATACTGGAGCACTTATTTTGAAAATGTTTTTGTTTTTGTTTTGCTGCACTGGATACCCATCCTGCACAACCCTGATGAAAACATGCACTGAAGTGTTGGATGTGGGTTTTGGCTGTTATTATAATAAATGTTGAATAATTGAACAAAAAAGTTCCCTCCTCCTTTTAGATTTTTTATTTTTTGTATCCCATCATTCCTCATGAATATAGATAGCAATTTGTTTGCAATTACCCTTGTGTATCTGACAGAACAAGGCATGCATGACTCAACACGGATTTGTTTTTTTATTGATGCTCTCGTGTGAAAGATAAGGCATTCATATTGATATTTCACAGAGGAGATGAACATCGCTTGTCTAAGATACAGCCCATTAAGACTACCGTCCAAACTAAAATGCCTTCAGTTGTTACCGTCTGTTTTTCAGCTGATTGTGGAGCAGACGTGTGTCTGTTTACGGTCAAATGCAGCATTTAACACAGTGCTGTGAAGTTTGTTTTATTTTCAATTTCAGATTGTTTGGTGCTGAACAAAGAGAGGCTGAGGTGTGTGTGTGTGTGTGTGTGTGTGTGTGTGTGTGTGTGTGTGTGTGTGTGTGTGTGTGTGTGTGTGTGTGTGTGTGTGTGTGTGTGTGTGTGTGTGTGTGTGTGTGTGTGTGCGTGTGCGTGTGTGTGTGTGTGAATGCATATCTAAACACAAAAACGATCTGATTTTAAGTGCGTGAGTCTCTTTTTTAGTGTGTTCGGGAGAGATTACATATATTTTCCTGTGCGTGCGTGCATAGCTGCTTTCTTTAGACTTATCCATGCTGGAAGACAGTTCAATTGTCCTTCAGATCAGGGTCAATGAGCTGTGCCCTATCTCTCTGCTCCATCTATTAGCTGTCCAGTGGAGGGTCTGGGGATGGATGGATAGAAAGTTTCGACCCCAAGTTAAACACAATCACCTGCAGGTGGGGAAGGTTACTGTCGAGATGTAATCAGTACCCGATTACTGATTACCTATTTTAAATTGTAATTGGTAGAATAATCCACTGAATGGATGTGTTTAATTAACAGGGAAGAGTGTAGCTGAACAGCGTAACGCTGATTCCCCTCAACTCTTACTTGTTTTAAATTTCAGGTTTAGTATAGGATTCATGAGATATTCATTATAAGTGACTGTTTGATTCTGAAATCCACCATAACAACAGATTACAAATACAGAGTTTGTTGACTGTAATCCATTCTATTACTTGTCACATCTGACCATCTATCTACCTTTATCCGCTGTTATAACAGCCTGCCTGCTAATCTCGGGTATTTCACGCAGCTAGGTGATAGTATCAAGGGACTGAAGTATCACACAGTTGAAGTGACCCTTTATGCTCTGTTTGGGGTGTTGACCACCAACCTTTTTTGGCCATTAATGAATGATGCCAAGGATCAATCAGTAATATGATGTGCCAAAACATTAAAAAGTTCCATAAATACAAAGCAGTATTGTTGAAATAGGAGTCTCTTATCCAAATATGACATGTGTTACCTATGTGTATACTGTATGTTTCCATATTGACTAGGCTTCAGTATTCTGTTATCAGCGTGACAGATACAAAGTTAATAGCTGTAATGTTGTGATCTGGGGATGGGGGAAACCTAAAGATACAAAGTTTATAGCTGTAATGTTGTGATCTGGGGATGGGGGAAACCTAAAGACGTAAGAATAGATGCCTTGCCGAACTTTTTGTAACTCTTGTAAGATGTTGTGATAGGTTGGCTTTAATCCAGCCTGTGCTGCTGGGAATTTCAAACTCAAGCTTAAACTGTTTTTATCCTTGAGACATAAATTCGATAAACTGCAGGGCACCTGCCTCTTCCTGTAGTGGAAATAAAGCTATTGAGAGCAAACTATCTTTTTTGTAGCTCAATATCCCAGTGGGAGACACACTAAAAATCTCCTTATCCCAGCCTTGCTTTTTAAATCCAGGCACACCTCTGCTCTAATGAAAAACAATTTTAAGCATAAAAAACTGTCTGACTTGCAACTCATTATGAACCTCCAGTTAAAGCCAAACATGTTTATAATTTCCATAACCAAAAACCCCTCTTGTTTTTTGTAGGAAAAGTTTATTTAAATAATCACTTTTTAACTTTGCTCAGTACTTGTTTGCACAAACAACCTACGTGACCCCCAAACCACCTGAGCGTCTGCCGGGATGCTGCTGATGTTGTTTATGTGCTCATGTTAATTAAATTACTTAGATCTGAGTGCAGATGATTAGCATGCTAGCAGTAACAGCTAGCGGGGAATCCAATAGCCTATTATCATAATGAGTCCCTTTGGCGCACTGTGTGGGAAGGTAACAGAGAGAGAGGGAGTAAAGCAGTTGTGTCGGTCGCTCAGAGAAGAGCGTTACATCAAAGGACAAGTGATTTTTTTTTTTAGCACAATACATGATCCGGATTGATTTGTCCAACCTGTCGGGAATTAGATCCTGTCACTGCTCGGATATAGCAAAGAGGAAACACGCAGTTTGCCAGCAAAACACATCAACACACCCTCACAGATGCATATAAAGTTTCATCATTATGGTTTCCTCCTTTCCCAAAAGATACTGTAGGAGGAGAATTAAACACATGCACAGACAATCATACACATGAATATACACAGTCTTCACAGGTATTTCTGCACAGGCATTCCCACACACACAAACACTCATGGAGGGGGATTCTGCACTGCGGCAGAGACACGCAGCTGTGCCCCAACTCTGCTCATTACACACCTGCTTCCACATCCTGGACTTCTGCTGCACATATGCTCTCGACCTTGTGCTTTATATGGCACACTGTCACATTTATATTGGGTGGTTCAGTGTTATAATGGTTACGTTATTTGTTTAAAGGGTTGAGATTGTGTGGTGGCAGTTGTGACCATGTTTATTTATATTTGTTTATACATAACATAATGTGTTTTTCTTATGAAGCAAGTCTACCTGGATTTTTTTGTTGTGGTTTTTTTTCCGCTTCTTTGTCCCTTTTTACTTTAACAGTTACTGCCTATCCTCTCTTTGCTCCTTCGTCTGCTATACCTTTCTCTGTCAGACTTTTAAGGAATATGTGTTTTAAGGAAGTGCTCTTTGGCACCGTGCACAGTCACCAGTTTGATTTTAGATCAAACTCTTTCTTTTACTCTCACCAGACAGCGAAAGCCGGAATTGCCCTCTGCTCACAGTCTTTCCGTTACAAAAGGAAAGACATATTACTGCTTATCCCCGAAGGAGTTTGAATATCTGCAGTGATAAGTTAACTATATCAGTTCTCTAGCTCACAATTTTCTCTCAACTACTCCCACTTGTACTAATGTCTGCTTCCAAAATGGTAGGCTTTATATGATAGCTCAATAAAGTTTCTTAAATTCACTCGATTTTCAAATGATTTTCTGTATTGAGAATAATGAGATTTAAAGTAGATAAACTATAATCAATGATTATAATAAAATGAAAAAAATAAACTTCTATCTCTACTTTTCATCCCCCGGTTTCATTTGTCCTTTAGATGCCAAGGCCTGCCCCTCCAAAGACTTCCAATGCCGTAACGGAAAGTGTGTGGCACCAATCTTTGTGTGTGATGGTGATGACGACTGCGGGGACGCCAGCGATGAGGAGAAGTGCTCGGCTCCCACCTGCGGCCAGCACGAGTTCCGCTGCAATGACTCGGAGTGCATCCCCGCCCTGTGGAGCTGCGACGGCGACCCGGACTGCAAGGACAAGTCAGACGAATCCATGGAGCGCTGCAGCCGGAGGACGGAGCCCCAGAAACCTCGCTGCCCAGTGGGAGAGTTCCAGTGTGGGAGCGGGGAGTGTGTCCACATGAACTGGAAGTGTGATGGAGACGCAGATTGCAAGGATAAATCCGATGAGGCAAACTGTCGTAAGTCACCTGTGGGATATATTGTATTCATGTGGGTGGATAAGAAAAGTGTGTCAATGAGTTTGTAACTGAATGGACTTCTAAAGAATAATGCTGCTGTCATTTTAATTATTATAAAGAAACCCTGAACAGACCAAATTTAACCTATAAGGAAAGATTTTCTGTGTAGACACAGCATGGTCCTTGCGTATTAAACCCAATGTTGTTGTTATCCACTGACAAAGTCCTTGATTAAAACCAACACTGTCAGTGAAGTTTATTCCGAAACAACTCTGACTGTATTTCCAGTCTAGCCCAGTCTACGTAGCTTAGACGTCACTGCACATGCTCAGGGACACAGCTTTGCTTGTAATTTACATTTGAAGTGCTCATTGTAATGACGTAATAGGTTATCCAATTACAATGTTATGGTTCTTTTATGTAATGTGTCTGTTACTATGTGTCTGTGTGGTTTTTTTAAATTAGTTTTATGATAAATGTAAAAAGGTAATACCAGCTGTAGGCTTTAATGAAGGTGATTAATGCATACTTACATAATGCATGTTGTGTAGCGGAACAATGGTTACGTGTGTGGCTCACCACTACTGAAGGAATATTCTTCAAAGGCTGACATGCCATGTATTGTGAACAAAGACTACAAGACAAATGTTGTTGTGCTACCAAATGATTGAAGGAAGATCAATGCTAACTGGATGATCCATGAGCGTGTTGCCATGCAACCATGTGATCTCTGGAAGCAGAAGGAGAACTTCTGAGTGTGTTTGACCATATGCGTTTTGTTGTGTTGGAGTGTGTGCGCGCGCTTGCATGTGTGGGAGGTGAAGGTCCTTCATCAAGCGAGACCCCCATCTGGTCTCCTCTTCACACTCCCACACACCACTCAGGGAGATGACAGCAGCCTCGCACATACAACATGATACACACACACACACTTTCACACAAGACTCAGGCAGAAGCAAGTGTTCTAATCAGGCGGCATAATCCGGTTCTTGCATTCTGTCTACTGACCAGCAGGGGGCGACTCCTCCGGTTGCAAAAGAGGCGCGGTACTTAAATGCATTCCAATCTAACGACATCCCATAAACAAGCAGCTGTGACAATGTATAGACTGTTGCACTTAAAAATCCTCCCAACTCTCAAGACACAATTTTCAAGGCCAACCAGTTATTAATATTATTGTCTTTGAAGTGAAAATAACTATGCAGGTATGCACTGCATGATGGGATAGGTTTTGATATGGATATATTATGATAAATTGGTTCAAATCAATATGCAAATGAGTCGTAGCATTTGATGACTAAACGGGTCATCGAATTAAACTCACAACTAGATGCCACTAAATCCTACACACTACTACTTTACATTTTTACCTTTTAGCTTCCACTACATTAAGATAATAGAGTAGCCTAGCTTGTTAGCTTCATTGCCGAAATATATCTATTCTAAAAAGCTGCATTCAGTTTGCTAGCTTGCTGGTTAAAGTAAGACATAACCCAGGTCTATGATTAATGGTTCTATTTGGCAATACTGACATGATTATAATTTGTACAAAGTGGGTCTACACAAACAAAACAAAAATAAAATAACATAATTGCATTGTGATGACTTCTGACAGAGTGAGAGCAAGTGAAGTGGTCTTGCCTCATTTACATGTGCCAGTGGACTCATCTGTCTCAACAACCATGTTCACTTTTTAACCTCTCATCATTGATGAGACAGGAGCTGTGTGTACTACTGCATGTACTTGATTCAGTCTGTGTGCATGCTCATCACATTGTTAATGGAAGTGGGCGGTCGGAGGTTTGTGTCGTACAAGATGTAATAGTTTGGGTTGTCTGCAAAATGTAAATGAGAGAGCAGAGCTCAGCTTAGGGATGTGCAACATTTCAATGTAAATCAGAATGGTGAGGATGATTGCATATCTCCAGTTTGTTCTCTCCTCCTCCTCTATTGCGTCAAGCTTTCCCTCAGACCCGTCCCCTGGTTATTACCTCCCATCTCATTTGTAACATCAGTCTCCATAATCTTGTGTTATTTCACAGACATGCCGACACAAGTGACTATGAGAAGGGTGACAGGATGTTAATGTAAATGAGAAATTGCCAAACCCTATCTGTAGTTGGTTCCCTCCTTTTCCTCCTGCCAGCATATCTGCAGATGGCAATCCATTATTATTACTATTCCTACGGATTTATCATAATTAGCTGAGCTCAGGTCTCAATCATTTGGCTGAAAGAATCAGCACATTTTTGAGATGGCACATGATTATGTCCTCCTCACTTTGCTGATTTTAGCATTGACATGTGTGTTATCTTTATTTTTAATTTGAGCATTAGAAGTCAGAGTCGGTTTATCTGTGTGTTCATGTAAAGGTGCAAACGTCTTCCACATGACATTTCAGTTTGCTAGTTTGATGTGCCTGTATGTGTGTGCTTACCTGAACAGAACATGAACGTCTGTGGTTGTGTGCTCCTTTGGTGTGAAACAGTGTGTGTGTCTGTGTTTAATTGCAGATTTCCTGATACAGTGATAGTGTTCCACTCATTGGCCTCCACAGCCATCGATCATGTCTGCCTCCATTCCCTTGGCAGAGCCAGTCCAAAACACAACACATGAATAATTAAACAGCCAGTTAAAAAGATGAATGAGTTGAATAAACCTGCCCTCGCCGTTAGACCAAGCACAAACAAATGCCCGTATACTCTTGCACATACACACATACTCAATAGGTCACTGGTTGTGGGATTTCCTTAGACAATAAATTAATACCTGCCTTGATTTCATTTCAATCAGGGCTGTTGGATTGAAATGCACTCCAAGTCGGCCTGATCGAAGAAGCAAAACAGACACAGCACACACACATGCACATCTTCATAGATGCAGTTAAGGAAGAGAACTGTTGGTCCGAATGAGCCCAATACATTATATTTTAACTGAAATAATAACAGGTCAGCTCATTCTGATGTATATGTTTGTGTGGTTTGTGTTCCTCAGCCCTGCTTACATGCCGACCTGATGAGTTCCAGTGTGGCGATGGATCCTGTATTCACGGTACCAAACAGTGTAACAAAGTTCACGACTGTCCGGACTATAGTGATGAAGCTGGCTGTGTCAACGGTAGGTGTCAGATGAGTATAGGTTGTTGAACACTCAAAGAACTTCTTACATTATGCACTCGAAGCAGGTAGTCAAATGTGATTATTTAGCTTCTGGAAATTTTGTGAGATTCAGTTTAAACTGCAAAGAAAAGTGACAATACAACTCTTACAAACAAATCTCTGTTGTAAAAAAGAAACTATTCAATTACAACCCTAATACTGCTAACAAGATTCACAGGGGATATAGTGGAAAGTAGCACAGATGGCTGCAGTTGGCTGCACCAGTCTAATCTGCCTCATGAGAAACTTTAAAGAAGTACTGCTTAAGCAAGAGGCCACAATGTCACAGTGTTAAAAGAGTCTCAGCATGTTTTCTGCCTTTAATCTCTTTTGATGTAGGCAAGAAGTGTAACAAATTACAGTGATATGTTAATTCATCCAATCACGGCATATGGCGTAAACATCACCTTGAGTTTATACTGTATATATTAATGCACAGAAAAGCTGAATGTGCCTGCCATGTCAAAGCCAGTGTTTTGAAGTGCAGTACAGCACAGTGTTGTTTGCAAAAGCGTAACATTTACTTTACCTACCTAAATCTTTTTAAACACAGAAAATAAAGAAAAATTGCACCCCTGCTGGAGGTGACTGCCTTACCAATAATGATAGGTTAGCGATTTGCATTTTGATGGCAATGTTTTCTTTGTTGCAGAATACTTAGTGGGTTCAACTGTTCAGCATTTGTTCAAGGCTGCATTCACACCAAATCAGGCATTTTTTTCAGAAACCCTTGCAGTCCTTATCACCACAAGTTAAACGCACTACCCACTTTAAAATGAAGAGAGAACTGGCGTCCAAATCAGTTCAACGCCTGGTTTGGTGTGAATGCAGCCTAAGACATCTACTTAAGTACCTGAACATTGTGTGTTTCTAGCTGAAAACAGATGTAGTACTGTAAGTGGAAAACTGATCTCTAACTTGGTAGTGTGTTGTGTCTCCACCGCAGTTACAAAGTGTGACGGGGCAAGAAAGTTCCGCTGTAAGAACGGGGAGTGTATTGACAGCAGCAAGGTGTGTGACAACGTAAAAGACTGCAAGGACTGGTCTGATGAGCCCATGAAGGAGTGTGGTAAGATATTTAGTCTCTGTTTCTCTTCACACACCTACATACCCAGATACTCATTAGTACTTTCACCATCTCTTGCATTCATGGATGTACAAATAGCACAGATACACACACTCATATCCAGGTATCATCAACTTCTTCTACGTAATGTGGGTGGTCACTCTCCTTAGTAGAAGGAGCTTCATTTGATCAAGGCAGGGTAAATCAGGACATTTCTCAACTGCCTTATTATGATCAAAGAGCCAAGCGACTCTGCCCTCTGGTGTGATCTTAGCCAGGAAAACGTGACCGGACTGCATTACCCATAAGGAACCACACAGATTATCTATACACCATAGATAATTACCACTTAGCGAGCTTCAGTCACGGATCTCACATGACAAGCAGTGCAATCCAGCTGCAAACACAGAGAGGCAGTGGAGAAAAACATACCTGTTAATTAAATGTTATTTAAAATGCATTAAGTAAATACACTACTCAAGTACATGTACAAGCAGAAGACTCAAGAGATTACTTAAGGGAACTGCATTCCTGTCATGGTCTTGCTCTGAAGTATAAGCCAGTCACATGGCTATAAAATTATATGTGAGAGTGCTGCCCTTTTAGCTAGCTGTGATCTCCAAGAAGGTGGATGTTAACTGTAATGAGATTGCAACGTAACCATAACATGAATGTTAAACATGATGTTCAGTGTGTCTCAAGGCAGACCTGCACCTCCTCTTGGTTTTAGCTATAACTTACAACTGCAATTATGCACGACGTGGATAACGCAATAGTTCCTGGTCCAAGCCCAAGCCAAAGCTAAATATAATAGTTAAAAATGAATGCATATCCTAACTCATAAAACATTGGCAGACATGCATTTTTTCAACTCCATGTTTACTTGCCAGCAATCTTCTTCCCTGCATTTGTTGGCATTCATTTATTTTTGCATTATCACTGCCAACTGTCAATAATAGCATTAAACTGAAGACAGGATTTGAAACGTGTTGATATGAACAAAATAGGGACCCACTCATAAAAAACACTTAACTAATGGTCCAAAACTCCATCGGGTCCTTATGAGTCAGATCACACCATACGGACAAAAGTACATCAAAACATTGCATTCATATGGCTTATCCTCTCAACCCCTAACCGTGTTTATTAAAATACTATTTTAACAACTTCTCACTCTTCTGCGAAGGCTTTCCACAAGATTTTTGAACTTCGCCGCAGTAAATTTGATCCCATTCAGCCACAAAAGCATTAGCGAAGTCAGCAAATTATGTTAGACCACGAAACTCTGTGCAGGCCTGTCAAGTTTTCCACACCAAACTCAAAAAAAGAATTTTCTTTATAGGTTTTATCGTGTTGAAAAATGAAAAGAACTCTCCCAAAATGTTTACACAAAGTTGGAATTGTCTCAGATATCGTTTAGAATGTATTAAGATGTACCAAAAAAATGTTACAAACATCTTTCAACATTCTTTACACACACATATACCACACTCACAGATACCTATAGTATATTATGTAGCTCTCTGCTAAAATTAATTAGTTGAAAAAAGGTTTTCATGTTTTCACTTTCTTTGACCTAATTACTATGTTTATGCTGAGTTTATTTTGTTGCTATCTGATAGAATACTCTGGCTATACTCTAAATTGCAACCATAACTTTAGTCAAATGTCTCTTAAAGTCTACATCTTTCTTTCACTCTCTCTCAGTCTGTCTCCATTTCTATTCTTGCCGTCTCTTCCTTCCAGTCTCACTGTCTCACATCAGAACCTGTAGCCTTGAAGCTAAATCTTTAATGTAAGCCGGTAATGAAGTACCAGCTTTACTTTTCTGTAGCGATCGCTCTCTTCTCCCTGGAGGGTAGTTGAAAGACAAAGGAGTAAATGGAGGTGCGGAAACGGATACAAAAAGGAAAGGACATAAAGGAAGCAAAACGGAGAGGGAGTCCAATCTGTTCTTCTGTTCTAAAATACAAAAAAAAAAACAGAAGAAGAGGAAAAAAAGAGCAACCGGAGAGACAGCGTGTGTCTGTGTAACAATAGGCATCATAGTGGAGTGGCACCTGGGAAACGTGTCCACGCTCCCTGCTGGAGGATGGATTGAGTCCAGGTGCATTTGGCTAAGACTGTGACTATAGGCAATTTTCTGTAGCGATCGCTCTCTTCTCCCTGGAGGGTAGTTGAAAGACAAAGGAGTAAATGGAGGTGCGGAAACGGATACAAAAAGGAAAGGACATAAAGGAAGCAAAACGGAGAGGGAGTCCAATCTGTTCTTCTGTTCTAAAATACAAAAAAAAAAACAGAAGAAGAGGAAAAAAAGAGCAACCGGAGAGACAGCGTGTGTCTGTGTAACAATAGGCATCATAGTGGAGTGGCACCTGGGAAACGTGTCCACGCTCCCTGCTGGAGGATGGATTGAGTCCAGGTGCATTTGGCTAAGACTGTGACTATAGGCAATGAACACACACACAACCGGCCCATGAATATATTCCACACACACACACACACACACACACACACACACACACACACACACACACACACACACACACACACACACACACACACACTGTTTCCCATTTTCTGCTGCCTTTAAGCTCAATGTGTTGTTTTTTTAATGGAAATATAATGTGTACAAGGACATACTTTATAGGACTAACTAATCTCAACTGGCAGGATGATGAAAACTATTCGCATGCACAACTCTTAGTGTTTGTCTTTCCGTCTGACTCTTTTTTTGTGTTTTATCAAGGCTGAATTTTTTCTGTTCAATAGCCTGCCGGAGTAATTTCATATTCAACTCTTCTTTTCTTCCCTCCCCTCTTGTTCCTACCTCATCCTCTATCTGTCCTCGCACTGCCCCTCTCTCTCTCAACAGGTCTGAATGAGTGTGCAGACAACAATGGCGGCTGCTCGCACATCTGCAGGGACCGCAGGATTGGTTACGAGTGTGACTGTCCCTCTGGGTATAAACTCCTGGACAAAAAGACTTGTGGAGGTAAAGAAAAAATAAGTTATGCGGAAAACTACCATTTTAAAGCAATACTTTGACCAAAAAATGACCATTTATATATTTATTAGTCAACCTGTGTTATCTTGAATTCTTGAAGAGATCTTTGCTTTTCTCGCAAGCCTTCACGTTGAACGGAAAATAAATTAACAGAGGAAAGTCTTGATGAGTTTATGTAAATGCTTCTGCGTTTAACAACAGCAAAACTTTATCATCACATCTGTTTGCAAACTCTAACACAACTTTTGCAGTCGTAAGCATCAGACTGTTTATGCTGTGTGTTTTAAAGTTTTATCAAAGATGCATTTGTTTGGCAAGTACTGATCATTTGACTGGATGAATTATTGGCCCTGTTTATTTAGCTCTGTGAGAAACCATGGTGGAGTTTAATAGCATTTCCAGCCCCTAACTAGTGGTCGTCTTCTGGTAAAAGGAACATTTTGTCATAAAGTATTAGGAAATGTTTTTCATTAAAAATGGAATGAAGAAAAAAGTCTGGTACATGACTTGAAGCAGGAATAAACTGGTGAAAAAACAACTTCTTTAAACTACTCGAAAGAAGACATATTTTTACAATGATAATACACAATTTTAAATATAGGGATATGTGATTAGTAAAAACACAAAACACACTTGGTGTTCTTGTAATATTAGTTTGGTTGCCCAGGCCCAGATTCTTCGGTAGATCTATAATTTTGTATGAAAGAAAAAAATGTCTTTACAACCCGCCAAGATTCATGATGCCAATGTTATTCCATATATATGTTGCATAGAGTTGGTTATGAGATGAATACTCAAAAAGATAGCTCAAATGATGTAACTGCCTGAAATCACATTGCCAGATTGAAGCATTCCTTCTCATACACAAGTTAAATAGACAAGATAAGATACAAAGCATAAATAAGTGAGCTTTAAAGTAGCTTGAAAGTCATTTGTTTTACTTTAGACAGAGGCAGAGAAGCAGTTTCCCCTACTTTCCGTTTGGTGCTAAGCTTCAAAGACATCCTGAATCCTGATCTCAGGGAGATCAAATTGGTATTGATCTTCTCATCAGGCTTTGGGTTTGCTGGCAAAAAAACTCACTTCCCAAAATGTTGAACTTTTATTTTATGGTCGTATTTGGTTTAAGTTGTTTAAATGCACCACCCTGTGACTGAGTATCTGTGTTGTGCTGGCAAGGACAACATATATGTGCAGTGGACAAGTGAAATAAATATAAAAACAAGTCCAATCCAGCAAAGCCCATGAAAAATGTCCAACCACCAGATTCCTTCTTTGACTTAGAAAAAGTATGATAAAGAATCATTTTTTAACATTTGGTATAAATAAGTTCTCATACACTATAATGATCCATCTAAATTCAATTGAAATGGTTGTCTCACAAATATTACTTAACAAGTAACAAGCGTGCATATTTTTTCAAAACATCTTCTAACCGTGTCTGTTGACTCTCTCGGCCTGAATGATATAAATCTTAGAAACTCCATTTGAAGAAATCGGAGTATTCATTTAAAGAGAAGATTCTTTTGAAAAAGATTGTTTACATGCTAGATAGAAAAAATGTACTTACTCTTATTTTTCACTCTTAAGAAATAAATGACTTGGTGTGAGTTGGTAGTGTTGTTTTGATCTTTATGTCTTTGTGCCATGTTTCTCTCCACAGACATAGATGAATGTGAGAACCCAGATGCCTGCAGTCAGATCTGCATCAACTACAAAGGAGATTATAAGTGTGAGTGCTACGAAGGCTACGAGATGGACCCTGCCTCTAAGACCTGCAAGGCTGTGGGTGAGTTATTTATCAGAAACATGCAGTTACACCCATTTGCTCAGGTAAAGACACACACTGTCCTAGATGGATGTTCTCACAAAAATACAGACATGGGCACACATGTTCTCGAAAGGAATCGCACGTTGAGACTAGCTCTTATATTCACCAATTACTCCCCCATTCCAGCACCCTTAGTTACCGAGGCACATCCCACACTGTTCTCACACTGTGGGATTCTGTGAAACGAGAGGCTTGCTTTGTATGGAGTGTCTAGCACAGCAATCTGTGCAAAGATAAATATTTGCCACCTTTCTCTGCAGTCCTCACTAATGAAAAGTTTGCAGCCAGCTGCCTCTGCTCTCTCTAGAGTGTTAAGGGAAGGGTTTTGTGTGGGGAGGGGGCATGCCCACTCACTGTGGGACACAAGCAGGGTCCATACCTGTCATTGGCCTGGGGGAACACTGAGCAGTGGTATGAATGTAAATTAAATCTCAAAAGTTCTCAAAGTTGCACCAGGCAAGGTTGTTACTGGAAAATGGTATGCCTAAATCCTGAGGTGAAGATGCAACTGCAGATTCTTAGCTGGACCTAAAAGTGGCTTTTGAAAAGTCCCATGCAAATTGATTCATTCCCCTTATTCTCAGTCTTTTACAGCAGGCTTTACCGATAACAACTCTGTCTGTCAACCACCATTTAAACGTCTGGATAATGTTTCCTGCTAGCGTTGAGAAATTAAAGCTTCTGATGTGTAGTGATGTTATGATAAAAGTTGATTTATATTTTACACCTAGCTGGTCTGAAAGCAGAATTTCAGTGCTGTGTAACTGCAGACCTAGAGAGGATTGAAAACTATAATCAATTTATTATCAGTGTTTTATCTACGGTCTTATAAATTCTACAGGAAACATAACCTCTTGCCCTGGCAGTGTTAATGCCTTGACACAACACATTTACCTAAATTGGGAATGGAACCTTTAACTGATTGAGTTATACAGCAAATTAACTTTTTGTGGGACATGAGAGAGAAAAGAGCCTTACTGGTGATTACTGCCATCGGTCTTTGGTTGAGTCTTTATATGGTGAACTGGTCTGTTAATGCTTCTTAAAGCAGAAAACAGGCCCTCACTCCTAAGCTAAGTGGCATAAAAAAACACCATTGATTACTTCATGCCTCTCTGTTAGAATCTTTATTACTGTTAAGCAGCGCAAACAGACCTTGTCAGAGGCCGAGACATTTATTAGAATAGAGGATAGGCGAGCAGCTGGGGAAAAAAGATAAATGGATGGATGGATATCTCTCTGCTCATTGAAGTAATGTGGAGATGCATCCGCACTGTCGATTGTGGCAGATGTCATAGCGTGCCAACAGAGACAGCATCAAGAGGAAGAGACAGAAAATGTGACAGATTATTGTTTATTTTGAAGTGTATTTATTCCGAGGCGCATATAGAGATGGGACCATAAATACAGAGATGTTTGCTTCGTGAAGCTGACGTAATGTGGACCTAATGAAGCCTTGTTTGCCTGTGAACTCACTCCCAGATGCTCATATCATCCAATCACACATGTGCATGGCCACACACATCAGCGTGCGTATACGCTTTGGGATTCTGGTCACACATTTGGACATGCAGTTATTTCAAGGAGTCTCATCAATATTATTACAGAGATACTGGACAGGAGGAGTGGCACATTCTTTGATAAGATGTGGCATTTGCTGAGCGCCAATATTATTTACACATATTGAAATTAAGGCCATTATTTGTGCTTCTATCTCAAAGGCACACATCAAAACACAATGTCATCTTCAAGTTAAATGCAATGGCATATATGTATTTTTTCCCCTGCATTTCCTACTTGTGTTTGTTGTATTAGTGCAAGTTGAGCCTGTGCAAATAACTAAAAAAAGAAGAGTTACAACTGCTCTTTGCGTTGTCCGGTGTCCAAAGAGTGCATTTAATTCTAATCCTAACACGTGGTTTCAGGCTCTGCAGATTAATTTCACAGTAATATGCAACACTAGCAACGATAATTAAAAGTAAAGTCCCAGATTGGAGTCGTGATGAGTTGCCTCTTCTAAGCTGGTATTTGTGAATGTGTGTTGCATGTTTGTATTAGTACATGGCAGCGTCCATTAAGTCTCCTGAGAAAGCCTTGCTCTACACTAATTGCATTCATTGTTTTTTTGTTTACGCCTTTATGGGTGTGATGCCACTCACTGAGTCGTCAACTTGAGTTATTAATATTGTGTGTATGAGTGAGAGAGAGACGGAGGGTGGGAGTTCACTGTATGTACGAGATGGATGGATCCACACAGAGAGCAGTTTCTTCACCAGCTTGGTCATCTGTGATACGTAACTCAGAGTTGGTCCAAATTTAATTGGACACGGCCAGGACCAAGATAGTGAAAGAGAGCAATGGAAATTTGAAAGCATATACATAAAGGAATAAAACTCCTGTCCCCAACATCTCAACGTAGATTAATTGTTATTCCTCATTATCATCATTATTTTGTCACAACTGACAAGTCAAAACATAAAAAGAATTACTATAGAACTATTTGTTGAGAAAATGTTTTGCCAGTGTCCAAATTTGTATTATTTCATTACTGTATTATAAAAGAAGCTAAAATAAATAAAAGTTTAAGGCTGCAACTAGAACTCAAAAACTATAAAAAATGTCTTTCTACTTTTGTCCATAATAATGCCAGGCATGTGGACAAACATAAGTAATGTAAATAATCTTATTGTTGGACTCAACCATATCTAGGATTGTTTAACAACCAAATTGAACAGCTCTGCAGAATTAAAGTGTCACATAAAAAAATTAACAGTCACTCACTGGCTCAAACTGGTTGATAAAAACAGGGCACGCTGTCACAACGATGCAAAGGAAGTTTACAAATTGCCTCTGGACCGACTTCTCACTTTCTTTTTTTTGCACTTGTTTCCTTCTCTTTGTTCCTTGCTGTCTCTCTCATCTACAGAGTACTGTGGACTTAACCACAGTGCCAAGAGCCCTTTTTTTTTCCACGCTTGACAGTTTGAGCACACACTTTTCAAATTGAGTTTCAAGCAGTGGTCAAATTTTCCCCATTGTCAAAACATTTTACCATGGGATCCAAGATGCTGTGGAACACTGTCAAACCTAATCTCAGTTTTTCTGTGGCACATAAACATTGTATTCTGTCCGCCTATAAGAAAGTTGGTAATATTAATCCAGAATGCCAATGTGCACGTATATATATTAATCATATAATGTGTCTGCCTTTTATTCTGCCAATGACCTATCAAGATAATGGTCACAGCTTAAAAATGTTGGTGCACAAATTATTAGAAGTGGAACAATTTTTAATGGAGAATCTAGCAGTCCATCATAGAAATAATGAAAGGTTATATAATTTGCTTTGTCATGAGGAATGCTAGCAAGAAGGAAGACTTTCTGACTTTTGACAGAAGGTTCATCTCTGCCCCGCTGCAGCATCTATTCATCATGATACAGCATGTTTTTAACGAGCATGGCTGACCTAGACATGTGTGTCTACTTCCAGACATAACATCATCCTAATAACCTCATCCACGCTGTCATCACACTGGCTGCAACCGAACACCCCCATCATCTTTTGGAATTTCATACCGTAGTCTGACCTTTCAGTCTGTCGTTATGTTCTTACTTTGCATCTTAACAACATAAACATCTCCTTTTCTGCAAATCAAATCGATGTGCCTCCAGTCCCCAACGGCATTTCCCCAGCCCGTATTTATCTTTTTTCTACATTATCTTAATTAGCTAACGGGGCCCAACGGTCCTGAACTGGCAAAACAGATTAAAATATATCTAGGGGATCCTGTTCCTGTTAAGAAAGCTGACTGTTGCCCTGCCGGGATATATTGAGGAGAGATTATGTTGCACTTGTTTGATGATATCTCTGGTGTCATGGCCTGAGGAGAACAGTGACTTAGCTTTTTTAACTTGGAGGACATATTGCTGCGACAACAGTGATGAGGGATCAGAGATGTTGTTTTCAACAAATGCGTCAGGGGGATTGATGAAAGAGAAGTTAGATCCTTCTCTGTTGTTATTATTATGCACAATTCTAAATGTTATTTTCTTATCCTGGCTTTCTTGTTCATCTCTTTATTCTACTCTGCCCTCTTTCTTTCCCCTGTTGATCTGTAATTGTCTTTCATTTTTTGCTTTTTTGAAAGATGGACCATCACATTAGCTTATGCCTGTCTCTTACTAACTGCGTTCCTTTCTCTCTCTCTCTCCCTCTCTCTCTCTCTCTCTCTCTCTCGCGCAGCAGGTGAAATTGATGGTTTCGAACCTAGTAGTCAGAGGAAAATGATTGAATCCAAACAGTAGTAGAAATGTAATATTTTCTCCCTGTGCAGTAGCCCGTATTAAACCAAGGCTAAGGAAACCTATTGAGGGAAAGTATGAGTTTGTGTGTGTGTGTGTGTGTATGTCAGTGTGACTGTTGCCCAACTTTGTCTCGTTACGTGGCATTTTTGCTTTACTGGACAGTGTGGAGTGGAGAGTAACTTGACAGATAGGAAAGAGAAGTGAAGCTGATAGAAAGAAGCAATAAAATGAGATGGATGGATATTTGTGTGAAAGAAAGCAAAAGATAAAGACAGAGAGGGAAGCATGATGCAGACAGACAGAATTCTGAGGCAAAGCCATGCTGTTGAGCTAAAGTAAAGCAAAACAATTGGAATACAGTATGATGAATGATATTGATGGTTTAGAAGTAAATTTGATGGACTTGTGAGCATGTGTACAGTTTTGTGTGGGGTGACTCCACTGTATGCAGGTCTACATACAAATTAATTGTATGTATATATATTTGTATCTGTGTGAAATAAAAAGGAAGTTGACCTTGTCAACTGCATGACAATTATTCAAATGCTTGACTAATGCTCACCTTCAGCCTGCTGAAAAATCTGCCCCAGGTAACTAACGTGCCAGCCAACAGCACGTACTGCTGAAGAGAACCCAGAAACACACTTTTGACAAGCTGTACTAAAAATAGAATGATGTGTCATCCCTAGCTTTTGGTCTACTTTATCCACCTCCACATTGTGCTTCATTACTTAATCCAGCAACAGGACAAACTCATATACACACACTCAAAGACTCTTTAAATAGATGTGTCCTGTTAAAGGCTCCTCGCCACCTTGCATAATCTATGTGTTACCTTTCTGAAGCGCATAATTGTGTGAATAATTAAGTGAACAGCATTATGTTGTGTCAAATAATATCTGTGCGTGTGTGCAGAAGAATGTTATTCATTTTTTCTTTTAATAGGATTTATTTGGATGATTTATTTAAGCTCACTTCACAAGACCTTTGTTATCTTACATTATGTTCCCTCTTGGTGATAAAAATCAACCCTCAGCACCACCCATGGTATGTTTGTTGTAACCTTATGTGTAGGTTTTTGACAGAACTGCTGACCTACATATGAAGGGCAAAAAAAGGACTGGAGCACCCTGAATGATTTTTACCTTTAAATAGGACAAACAGACCAACATTTTGACGCTACTGTGTATTCAACAAAAACAAGGCCAATTCATATATTGCCAACAACATAAAATAGGGGGACAATTGTCATGGGATAGTCAGTTGAACTAGATTCAAAATCTGTTGAATAATGGATCCAAGTGCAGGAGTTGCCATGGTCAATGTTCAAGTGATATGTCATGTCACTATCACTGTTTAAAAAAAAAATGTATATCAATTTTCCGGGCTTGTTGACATGGTAACAGATGACAGCACACTGTACCGCCTGTGAGCAGCACAATGTGACCTTGTCAGGAACAGTGCGCATTGCATTACAAGATGCAAATATGCAGGTTCACCTTTCAAATACAGGTTTGGGATGTGTGCTACAATATATGTATCATTTTCAAGATCAGCAAATTTTTCCTTGTCACATATACACTAGCACACTTATGATTGGCCCATGTCTAGTAAAGAGTGGGTGGGGAATGTAAAATGTAATCTCTTTTGGGGTTGCAATAGAAGTTAATGGCACCCAATGCTATCAACACATCTCCTGGAATTTGTGGCCAATCTGTCCAATTTCGCTCATGTCAAGTTGTAAATGAAATGCAGCAAATGGCTCTTCAGGAGACATGCTCATACATGATCGTGACGCGAATGTATTTCCCTCTCCATCAGGAAAGAGTCCGTACCTGATGTTCACCAACCGCCATGAGATCCGTCGCATTGACCTGCTGAAGAGTGAATACACACAGGTGGTTCCCACGCTGAAGAACGCAGTGGCCCTGGATGTAGACGTGTCTACCAACAAGATGTTCTGGTGTGATCTATATCATCGTAAAATATACAGGTATACACACACACACACACACATAGGACGAAAATACATGTGATTTGGGTGATTTGTCTGCCATTACATTTGACGCAGGTTAGACATGTAAACAACATGTCAAAAGTGAAAACATAAGTATTTTTTGGGACATAAAACTTACATAAAACCATAAATGTCATTGTGCAGAATCAGGACTTTGAGAGTTTAGCGAACGCCCTTTCCTTGTTCTTCAGCCATTCTGTCACCCTGTTCCTCCACTATACATCCATCTGGTCTGCTTCAACTTGTCATGATTCTGGTAGTGAGACAGGTACACCTGGGGGCTGTGTGTGTGTGTGTGTGTGTGTGTGTGTGTGTGTGTGTGTGTGTGTGTGTGTGTGTGTGTGTGTGTGTGTGTGTGTGTGTGTGTGTGTGTGTGTGTGTGTGTGTGTGTGTGTGTGTGTGTGTGTGTGTTTCATCCCTATGGCTGGCAGGTAGTGGGAGGGGCTTTCTATCATCTCAGCTGAGCCATATGCTCTCTCTAATTTCACTGCCTCAATAATCACCACCATTACTCATCTGCATACGCACACACATACATCAGCCACTTCCACACGAACACAGAGATTTACTCAAGGGCTTCTGACAGAGAAAGGACAAATGAACTCATTCATGATGATGAACTCGTCTTTGGAAGCAGCAAAATAAACACACACACTAAGACACTTTACATAGCCAGCAACAAGTGGATTCGTACAGCTGAATCTTGGTTGTTCTTGGTTATGTTTGCCTCCCTTTCATCCTTTGAAAAAATAGATATTTTTGCTTCTTAAGGACTGTAATTAGTTCCAAAGCTCTCAGTATACCTAAGTACCTTCAAGATAATCTGCTGCTTCTTTAGATTGTTCATAGATTTAATTCCATGGCCTTCTTAAAGACACAATGCAACAGCCATGTTACAAGATCTAAAAGGGCATTTACAGTTTTCCACCCTTTTCCTCTATTCACCCTTCCTGGTTCCAGAGCTTAAAATTGCCGTCCCAAATTTCTGATTTGTTTAGAGATTGGCATAGGTCTGGTGCTCATTGACAATTTCAAGGTTGACAATTGACCAATCAGAGCTTTGTCGGCAGGATTAAGAATGGTGAAGACGTCTTCTTCCATTCTGCAGCCAACTTGCTACCAAGATACATTCATGAAAGATAGCAAAAGAAAAGTGGCAAGAAAAATAGTGAGAAGCATGGATGACAGTGATGCGGCGGTTCAGGTTGACAGAAATGACAAACTTCGAAATCATAGTATCTTTGTGAAGAACATTGTGCTTAATTCTCTTAGCAAATGCTGCAGCCGCTTCTGAGTTGACTGTGGGTATTCCTTGCTCATCTTAATTACTTTGTTTCCTATATATAATGTGTCATGAATGCTTTGCTGTTTCAAATAGCTGCACACCTTGAATCTTAATGCTACAGACGTGATTGATCGCACCTCTTACCCAAGCATTACTTACTTTCCAGTGCAGTACTTTTTCTTTTGATAAGGAGCATTTTAGCGAATAGAAATAGCTGTGTATTTAAAAGTGATTCATCCTCATTGTCCCTCACTGTGACGGTGTGGTTTTCCAGACTAATTCATAGTGATTAGCAAGCTACGGGTCGATGACTTGCTTACTCCTCCCTGTGATGGAGATGTCTGTTGCAAACAATAATATAGCCAATTAAAGATGCAATCTGCTCAGTGTCTCTGACTCATCTGTCCCTGCCTTTTATTTTCTTACTCCAGTCTGCCCTCTATTCATCCCTCTGACCTGTTCGTCCCAGTTTATCTGAGTTACTGTAACTAAAAACAAGGATGTTATAAATAATACAATACTCATTATATAAATTATTATATTCGATGCATGATATGCATGACCTAGCGTACAAGAATCTGTACGCTAGGTCAAAAAGAGATTATGATGTGATTATTATATTGAACAAGGAATGTCATTGACTATTAGTTGTAATACAAATATGAATAAATAGACCATTGTTGCACCATTAACAATTGGGATTTCATCCACGTCCAGCTTGCTCCAGACCTCATTTTAATTTTTTTGTGTGGGAGACAGGTGTTGGGTCCATGTTATTAACCCTGGGACACAAGAGTAACGCTTCAGATTATCCATCACAAGATGGCAGCAGGCTAACTTTACTCCCCCCACCCCCCACAGATGAAGATGTCTGCGGTGGAAAACAGTAACACAGCCAATTAACAACGCAAGCTGCTTCCAAGTCCCTCACTCATCCATCTCCACCTCATCTTTCGCTCCAACTACCTCACCAGCCTTTAGTTAAGCTGCACCTCCCTTTTGTACTTCTCGTCTATATTATGGCACGGTTTTTCCAAAATGTGACTACAGGGTATAAAATGGGACATTGCATTTCCCAACCTTCTAACAAAGTTGTCTGATATTGTCTTGTTTTATATCCCTGTATTTATGCAGTGAAGATAATTACGTGCTATACATCTGAGGATGTTGAGGAAGTAAGGAAAATGAAGATGCATAAATGGGGACAGAAGATTGGAAATGGAAAAATGGACAGCAAGAGGAAAATGGAGTGCGATTGAGAAGACAAGAGACAGAAAGACACAGAGGGAGAGACGGCCAAAAACTGATAAAGAGGCAGAGAGTTTTTTGTTAGCTGCTGATGGAAAAAAGTCAGACTATTTCTCCCTGGGAGGTGATGTTTTGTGGGAGGCCTGGGTTTTGCTTTGGAGGTGTGAGGTTTGAGTGCCCCTGACATGGCCTTATCTAGAGTAAAGAACGCGTTTTCCCCACCATGTGCAACTAGGTATCCAAGGGGCGTAGTACACTCAAGTCTTTCCTCACAAGAAAATGAGACTAGCATTGACAGACGTCTAGCAAAGTGCAACTAGTGCCTTTTTTCCGCTTGTTTCTAAATTATTGGATATTTTATGATATCCACATCGCTGACTGACACCGATCTTTTCTACCATTCAACAGTGCTTACATCAACAAGGCCAGTGACTCATCGCAGCAGCTGACTCTCATCGACTCGCTCCACTCCCCCGAGGGCCTGGCCGTCGACTGGGTCCACAAGAATATCTACTGGACCGACTCTGGCAACAAGAGCATCTCGGTTGCCACAGCAGACGGCAGGAAGAGAAAAGTGCTGATAGCCACCGAGTTGAGCGAGCCGCGGGCCATTGCAGTCGATCCACACCAAGGGTAAATGGGATAAGTTTGAGGGTGGGGGGATTTGGGATGAAAGGACAAATCGTAAGGAGATTGCAAAGGAGTTGAGGGAAAGGGTATGGAAAGATGGAGGCTGCGGGAGTGAGAGTTGGCTAGACAAGCCTTTTACCACACCGCACCAACAGTATTTGTAGTGCTGCACCCATCTCTTGGATTAGGCAGCTTAAAAATGATTGGGAGATACGACATGACTCCTGTCTACTCTATCTGCCTCTTTCTCTTTGTCTCCGATGCTTTGAGTTCCCAAAAGGACTCCTTTCACAACTCTACAAAGCTTAACTGCTGTATAATGAAAAGCATGCAAATAATAATAATAATAATAATAATCAATCCTTTATTAGTCCCACAATGGGGAAATTATTTCTCTGCATTTAACCCATCCCGGAGGAGCAGTGGGCTGCAATGAAGCGCCCGGGAGCAACTTGGGGTTAGGTGTCTTGCTCAAGGACACCTCGGCATGTTGCCGGTAGAGGGGTTTGAACCACCTACCTCATGTGCCACAGCCGCCCCAAATGAAGCCTAGCTTTACACATATACACAGACTCACACACCAAAGTGGTCCAAGTTTCCAGTAGCAGCAGTTTTGAACAGTATCAACTATCTTTTAATGTCTCAAGGCCTGTTTAAGAAGTTAAATTTGATTTGTAGAGAAAATGAGATAGAGACTAAGACACGGACATTGTCTGATAGAGTACACTAGATTTATTCGTATATTAGTTGTCTTCTATAAATTGACTATGACATTGCACATTTCATCCATTTACTGATTCGTATATTAGTTGTCTTCTATAAATTGACTATGACATTGCACATTTCATCCATTTACTGAATTGTAGCCATTTATCTCTAACTGGTTGGTACTGAATTTGTCTTTCCGCAGGTTTATGTACTGGTCAGACTGGGGAGGTCAGGCCAAAATTGAGAAGGCTGGAATGAATGGAGTGGACCGACAAGTTCTGGTGTCCGAACACATCGAGTGGCCCAATGGAATCACACTGGGTAAGAAGGGACAGAAAACATTCAACTTTTACCATGCAAGGCACATTGGAGAAGGCAGAAAAAAACTTAAGATGATACAGGGAAGGTAAAATCAATCCACTCTGAGAGCAGCTTTATAAACGTAGTTATAATGCTGATATTGCTTTTGGAGAGAGAGGAAGAAAAGAAAGAGACGACCACAGAGGTGGAGAGAGGGAAAGAGGCAAACAGCATGGGCTTAGAGAAGAAAACAGTCCGGGGGTGCTGCAACCCGTAAGTAGCTCTTATTGTTATAGCTCAGTTTGTGTCTGGCTCTCATCAATCAAGCCAGCGAACACGGGCCGAATTAATAAGCCAGACGCTCTGTGCCGTCAATACCTCCCATCATCCCTTTCATCTCCCTCCACGGCACCAGCCAATTTCTCTCAGCTGCCCTTGCCTGAGGAGAAAGAGAGTCTCGCAGTTGCCACACTCTGTGGAATTGAGGTGTCACTACATCTGTATGAAAACAAATTATTTTTTAGAGTAGGGCAAATGAGAGAGTTGGCCAGACCGCTGTGAAAGAAGGGGCGGATTATTTTCCCTCGGTGCTTGATTTCATACAGAGCAGCGAACAAAACAGTTGATTGTCTGAGTCAGGAGAGGTGAAGTTGTGAATGAAAAAAGATGTGCTTTTTTCTGTTCTTTTTAGATGATAATGTTGAATCTGATCTTTTGTTTAAGTTTAGTCAGCTGACTTGCCTATTGCACTATATGTAATAATAATAATAGTTTAATAGGTAACTAATAATATAAAACGATTGCTTTTTTAAAGTAAAAAATGTTGGACTTCCTTATTTCCAGTATTGTGCCAATCTGGATTGTAACTAGTGTTTTCCAAAAGAAGATTTTTCTGCTCAAGTTTCACCTGAGCTTAAACGGATGAACTTATTGAAAACAATTGAATACTTTTAAAAAAGAACAGCGAGAAGGTTTTATTTTGATTTAATCAGTTTCATGTTAACCACCTGTCCTACAGACAAGCATTGGGGACCAATACATGGTGATAGAATTTTAAAAAAACGCAAAGTGTTCCTTTTACGCAAGTCCAGCAAAACTAATCAATTTGCTCAAGGGTACGTATATTTTCCCCCGCAAAGAAGTCAACCGGCAATATTACAATCACATCTGTGTTCTCTCAGTGCAGGGCCTCACGTCAAAGAAGATTGATGGTGTTGCTACTGAGCCATTACATTCATATACCTCTCACCCTAGGCCTTTTCTCATGGAATGACCTCTCTCACTCCATCTCTCCCTCCTTGGTCTTGTTCTCTCTCTCTCTCCTCCTCCTCCTCCATCTTCTCAGACTTGTCTAACAGGCGTCTCTACTGGGTGGACTCCAAGCTGCACCTGCTGTCGAGTGTTGATCTGAATGGGGACAACCGCAAAGTGCTGCTGTCCTCCCATCAACACCTGGGACACCCCTTCGCCCTCAGTGTGTTCGAGGTACAGAAAACAGCCACAGAATTGGTCCAACCAATTGTAGCTTTTAATTAACAGAATGCTTGTTATTCGTTTGCAAATGAAGTAAAGATTACCACATCATGTTTTAACAAATCTTCCCATTAACTACAGAAAGCTTACATTGCACTGCTTTTCAGTCTTTCACATTCTCCAGAGCACAACAGATGTCTAACTTGGTGTCCTTCCTTCGAGGTAGCTGTTGCTTCAATGTTGCTTTTAGTTCATCCGGCATGTTGTGAAATGCAAATCAGAGTCTGACTGCACTCTTGCAAAGGTCTAACCTTTTTTTTTATTAATAAAGGTTCTCCTAATCAGCGAAATATCCAGTCTTTGGTATTATAGGTTTCCACCAGCAGTCTAACATTTTAGCATTTGAAATATACAGGAGCACAACTAAGGTATGTGCCTTAAAAAATATATACATTTTTATATAATATATATCAAAAATAATATATATTATATATTAATGCCGTCCTGCTTCTGTTTTTCATGATGTTTGTTAATCCAAGAAAATATCAGGCTAGTAAAAGTAATTAATAATATAAACAATGAATAAATAACTGCAACAAATTTTCGAAATGGTTTCATTGCTTGAACAGCATAAATGAAGCTAAGCACAATATTTAAACAAAACAAGGGAATGCTAACCTGAAAAATGCAGCATAAATATATATTTATTTTCAAATTTCCCACTATCTGACCCCATTGTCTGCAAACACTTGGCAGTTTTTGTCGGAGGTCTCTCCCTGAAATGCAAACAAGATGCTTACGTCTTTATTTGACCTCCAAAGGTAGATAGATAAGAGGTATTTCCTTACTTATCTCTCCTTTATAGGTGAAACTCCTCATATCTTGTTTTGTTGATTCCCATCTTGGCAGTGTATTTTTATATTCTTTTGCTGAGCCAAATGTAAGCATTGGTTTATTAGTTTTTGCAGTTATTTTTAATTGTTTTTACCTTGTCTGAGGGAATGACTGAGAACAAATGGGAGCTGTAGATGTTTTAGTAGCAAGATAAACACAGAAGGAGTCATCTTTTCAAGGATGAGCAGTGTAGAGTCACAATAGAGTACTGCAATCGATGAAAATAATTTGGGTTTATTTATTGAAGCAGGACTGAGTCAGTCTGTTAGAGCCCGTCAAGTATAGATGATGTGGAAGGTGAAAAAGAGAAGCAGGAGAGCAGAGCAGTGCGAGGAGGAGGATGAGGAGAAAGAGGGAGTTAAAATGCTATCGGTAGGAAGTGCTCTCTCCATTCCTCTCTTTGCTGCACACGCTGAGATGATGAGAAGCAACGGGAAGAGAGGACATCCATCATGTCCAGCTGAGTGTGGCTGCATGTGCGCAAGGATATGTGTGTATGTGTTAAAAAAGAGGAAGAAAACCAATGTTTCGGGCAGGCTGTGAAAGTTCATCCCTGGAGATTAATAGCCATCAGCTCCTCTGGTCTTTGTTCTGTTGTGGTTATGATACAGAACAAATTAAAAACCCTTTATCAGTGAAGCAGTTTTGTCCTGGTCCCAACAGACCGATAATGGGAAGTTTGTTTCTTTGGAGTTTCGGGTTGTGAACTGAAACACTGCACCTTATTTGTCCATGTAATTTAGTTTGTGTCGTATCTGTGAAATGATCCTCAATGGAGCTCTTTTGATTCAAGGTCTGGGTCTGCGTTAGACTGCTTACCGCATTTATTGACATGAGGATGATGATGTAATGAAAAATGGTTCTATCGTTTCAGCCAATTTTGACCACATTCTGACTGAGAAAGGTAGAAGTAAACGAGTAGGTGCATACATACTTTTGACTTTTTGTTCATTGTAGACAGAAGTTTTCAGGCATCCTTGTGCTGCTGACTAGAGCTGCAATGATGATTAAATCACCTCTCAAAGGCATTCCTCTTCAATACATACACACCCATACAGTAGCTGAGCAAGTGAAAGATATGAGGTTTCACAAATGTGAGTTTTAAAGTGAGTTTTATGTCTGCACAGCCCTTCATGTTGTTGAATGATACACAGTGAGTGTCAAATTCATTCCACTTGAGCATATCATCTGCAAACTTCACTTTAATTAGGATGTACTAAAGTTTCTTAACACCGCAGAGGAAAGACACAGGGTTCCTGTATCAAAGTTTGAACACCGCACCACCAAAATCACACTCATACAAACCCCTTCCAGTCTGTATCCACCCCCTGCCTCAACACCAAGCCCTGAGGACATGTAGATTGCAGAGGCATGCAGAGAGAGATGTTTTCTTTTTTGGGGGGCTTATCATTGCATTACTTTCATTACTTTTTATCCCCTCGTAGAGGAGAAGATGAGATCAGTTTGGTAGTCGAAATAAACACAGTGAAGCAAGAAAGAAAAACAGTGGTTCAAGTTTGTCCTTTTACAATAAACTCAACACGATTTAATCACATTTCAAAGGCCCTGTACACCCACACAGGTGTTTTCTTTTTCTGTATTTGATTAGACCTCTGCTGAGGTTGAAAGTGGGTGGAGCTATACTGGGAATTATACAACTTTACCAAACTCAATTGTCCTTCCATTACAACAAAACTAAAGTGAAGTTCGAGCCAAAAAGTGGCATTTGCTCATACATGGAAAATAGGTGGGGCCAGAAACTTTGAGACGTGATGACTACTCGGAAGACTTGTTGAAGCTAACGGTTAGCTTGCTAGCTGACTAGGCTAGGCTAGCACTAGTCGTCACAATAGCATTTTATTCACCAGTGTACGGTTTACCAGTTCTTTTGATAAAAAGTTACTCTAGAGGGAAGATATAAGTCTCCAAACTAGCAAACTTGCTTACAGCCAGTTGGCAAACTCATATGCTAAATTCACACAGTTTATTTAAAAGCTGTATTTGTACCATCAATTAATGTCTCATAACTCCCAGAAACCCATTCCACTTTTGTGGAACAGTTTTTCCTCCGTCACTGTAGATTAAATAAAAGTGAATTTTTGCTACATGGCTAATTAGCTTCGACGCATGAATTTGTCTGTCAAAGTTCATCAAAGCTAATTTCGCCTCCCTGAGTGGATTCTTTTATTGTGGCGATTCTATTGAAATTAATTGTTTTCAGATTTCATCATTTTAATCTTCTTTAATTCATCAGTCACACAGGAATCAATTAAATAAACGACAGTTGAAGTGAATATTGAGACTGAAGCGTGCGTGACCAAAGTTTTAACAAAATAGTGAGGAAAATGTCAGTCAAGTCCGGATAAGAGGTTTAATCAGCTCAAATAACTGGAAACACCTGTGTGGGTGTACCATGAGTGTGAAAAGGCTTTAATACTCGTCTGCAGCTTACTGGAGATTAACAAAAAATGTTTCCTAACATCAAGTGATTCCAACACCATGCCTACATTATTTTTTCATGACTTGGGCTGATACAACAAAGAAATACAAATCAAACCCAAACGATCAAAGGCTGCAAAAGTTGAGTGGGTTGGCTTTGTGCGAGCTTTCACTTCTAGTATCCTGGCATGACATCTAAGTATGAGGGAAGCACCAGAAGAGCATCAGGCAGATGTGTCAGTCAAAAAGGGCCCAGCATTTGTCAGGAGGTTCTTCTGGGACAAAATCATGACAAAATCATCAAGGGCTGTTCTCCCCTCGACCCTGTGATCACTTCATTTAGATGTAGTCCCATCTCCAGACACAGACGGCTCGGACTGAAGTGATGCAATAACGTGTTCTGGAGAGCTTTTGCGTGTGCATGTGTCTAAGTTCTGTGTGTGGAAGATTCACCTTGATCTTACAATGAAGAGCAATGACCTTCTCAGGTATTGCATTGCAGTTTGAAGGTTTTGATGTGAGAAAAAGTGTCGGTTCGGTGACTGACAGTAGAGAAATTGAAAGAGAAAAAACCGAGGCAGAGACTGACAGAGACCGAGACGTCCACAGAGACAGAAAGGCAAAGGGAGAGATGGAATGATAGATTTGAGTATTGTTTTATCAACATGGCTGATATTTGTCTTTCATTGTTTCAGCACTACTGTCATATAAGTAAAGGTTATCTGAATCTGAGTGAGGGGGAGATGGAGCGATAGAGAGCTCAGTGAAAGATGGAAAAGGAGAAGGTGAGAGAAATGTCAAGTCCGCTGATAACCAAGCACAAATGGAGAGTGTGGATTACAGCACAGTCATACACAAATACATTTATGCACCCACCAGACAAATCTGTGGTTGGACCCCAAGGTCGTTGCCCTTTAAAAATACCAGATAACTGTTAACACAACCTTAGCATGATGACCATATGAACCATCATTGCTGTTTCAACTTTCTGTCTCACACTCACCTCCTGAATTGTCTCTTCATAATTATTTTTTTTCCCCTTCCTGTGATCTCAACGCCTGTGTGTTTTCTCATGCTCTCATTTTATTGAGTTTTTCTTAATTGATGCGTGTCTGCTTAGATGGAGAAGTCTGCAGTTGCCATGGAAACCAAGTGCCATTACCGCTTGTGCAGCGTATTCTGTTATAATGTAGTGTCACTAAAGAGAATTGGGAGGAGGTGTAAGAGAGAGCAAGAGAAATCCAACAGCAAAGCTAAAGTGAAAGATGATAGAGTGATCTCACGGGTCAGGGCTGGCAGTATTTATTCCTCTATTTACAAAGAAACAGCTCAAGGGACTTTAACAATAGGGAGAAACAGTAAGGTGTACATCTACCGGGCCAGTATTCATCATGGATGTTTTCTAGTGTTGTAGCTGTTTAATGCCAGGTTATTGCATTATCAGCAACAGGTCCCTGTACCTACTACTGTACATATGTCTTTAAAATTAGTGTTTTCTGATATCCCTGTGGTACATGGGTGACTGATTTTATGCAGCAATACAGAGGTATAGAAAAGCTCAACATTATGTAAGTGCCCATTCAAGGTTCACCACAAAAGGAGTCTGGATTTCTTCCGGCACAGACACAGGTCTGCAATGCTAAACTTGGGCGCCATTGTCGTATTAAAACACTTTCAATAACCCCTAACATGTTAAAAATAGACATTTATAAATATATTCTGTACTCGGGGTAAACAAACTGTAATTCAAGTAATGAACAAAATCCTTGCGTGTAGTACAGCTGCTACGTCACAGCACAAGTGTCCAGTCAGAGCATAGTATGTAAATAACATACCCAGTGCAACACAAACACACAGCTATTGATTCACGAGAGGTTAGAGACGGCCTTTACTTTGTAGAGCTGGGCTGTGAACCATTTTTTTATGTAATTAACACAAAGGGTATTGCCGCTTCTGTGTTCTTCATGTGACGCACACTGACCGATGAACCGTTCTTCCAAAACACAACTACATTTATCCACCATATGCTGAAAGGTTATTTTGACTTCACTGTAAATCATCCCAAAAGATGCCAACTATTGGCAATCAGTTATGATTATGATTAAAAATTACAAATAACGAATACCGCCTCTGCTTTCTTCATTAGTTGAAATTCCACATCAGTGCTGTATGCCTGTAACTTTATCAGAGGAAATGTTTTGTTTTCATCAAAACAATTATAATCACTTATCACCATCTTTAATTATTAGCTCTCACAATGCATGAGGGGTACTACATTTTGACAAAAAGTATTGCCGAGAGTATTATTTGCTAAGCATTAATTGATTGTCAGGATTGAGTGCTGGATGCTGTGTCAGAAAATACAGTTAAAACTGCTCACTCATATAGCGCAACATTACTTATTCAGTCCGTTTAAACTTCCTTGATTAAAATTCAATGTTTTCACCCTACTTCAATAAATTATGTTTTAGTCTTCAATTTGCCTTCAATTAAAATTTAATAAAAGTTACCACAGGCATAGAACATTTCCTTAAAATGAGTCTCCTCTGTCAAGTAAATTGTAAATCCACATCCCTAAATATAATAAAATGTTGTCACTGACGAATAGACTAGACTTTCTTTTGAAACTTGATCCTTTATTCTTTCATGTTCATGAATTAAGGAGAGTAAATAATTCTGTGGCTAAAATGTATGTTCTTCTTTTTGTTTTTTATCCAGGATCGCATATATTGGACAGACTTGGAGGATGAAGCAATATACAGTGCCAACCGACTGACGGGACATGATGTGGCAAAGGTGGCAGAGCACCTGAACAACCCCCTGGACCTGGTGGTGTTTCATGAGCAGAGGCAGCCCAAGGGTAAGACATGCAGCAACATGATTTGATATTTTATGGGGTTTTTTTTAGTTTCTACGGTGGTAACTGATAACATGAGGAGCTAAAGATGACATCAGGGGCTCTGATCATACTTGCTCATACTAGAATTTGGAGACCTCACATATTTCCCAGCGAGCTACATCAAACGTCACCCTGAGCAGAAGTGTAATCAAACAGAATAAGTTAAAATACCTGTGTGTGAATGATAGCTCAGTGTTGGTAAGTTGACTATGATTACTTTAACAAACAACAAAATATAACCAAAAATAAAAAGTCTTTCAACCTTGCACTTCCTAGCTGAAATAATAAACAAGTAACCTGAGATGTGTGATAAGATTGATGTGTGTGCTGTGCGTGTCAAATGTTGTGTTTTGATGTAGTAGTGCAAAGTGTTCAAATGAACACTTTAGCATATCTGTGTGTTTGTTTGTGTGTGTGTTTGTGTGTATTTGACAGTGTGTACAAGCAATTTGCTTGCGGGAGTCTGTGTTTTCATGCTTTGTCTTCTTCCCTCATTCAGAACTCAAAACAGTCTCGTCTGAATGCCGTGAGGAGCTAATTGCATTCTCTCATCAATAAATCAAGTGTTCTGCTCAAACAAATAACACAGAATTAAAGGAACAGTGTGTAGGAATTAGGTGGGGGCTTATTGGCATATATCAAATAAAATATTCATAACTTTGTTTTAATCAGTGTATAATCATCCCAAACAAAGAATCGTTATGTTTTCCTCAGCTTAGAAAAAGCAATTCATTTCTGCTTAGGGCTCTGTCTGCAGTCTCAGCCACCGCCGCTATGTTTGCACAAGCAAAGCACGCATGATCGACCAAAAACTTTCTGCTGGCTGAGACAAAGAACCCAGGTGGACAAAAGACAAAGCACAGGAGGAAAGACTGATACTGTCTGATGTCTGTGTTCTTTTTTTTATTTTATAGACATTTTTCATTTGTTTCCAGTGAGATATTAATTACTTTATATATTGACTTGACTGTTGCTGCTCTAGAAACAATATTTAGTTATGTCTAAATTATAACTTCTAATCATGTTCTTAATTCATTTGTTTTTTAAACTCTTTATATAAAAAGAAAATGGAGTCTTGTATAAGAACCGAGTATTGAGTATTGATATAACCCTAGATGCCACTAAAACTTACATACTGTCCCTTTAAGTTGGTTTTTTTTTTCAAAATGACAACAAACGCAAGACATAAAACTCACCAGGCCTTTCTAGGCTAAAGAAGAAGATAAACTGAATGAACTGTAGCTGCCTTGTGAAGATTCTAGTCGTACTGATAAGTGAAATACTCAATACAATTTGACCTTAAGTGAGTCAATTTGTGATGTCTCTTTGTTTCACTGTTTTATCTTTCTCTCTTGCTTTTCATATCATTTTCTGTCAGAAAATACGTTCATCTAAACAAAACCCCAAATGGGATTTTTTATTTTTTTATCCGTCCAGCTGTGCTTTGAAGCCTAGTTTATTTATGTTTGTTCTTATTCTGGACCTAAGGGAGGCAGTGGAGATATTGCAAATTCAGAATGACATAATTTTGCAAAGTTGTATCTCACTCTCTTTATTGTCTTCTACATATTTTTCCTCTACACTCTGTCCTTATAACCCTCCTTGTCATATTATTTCATTTATTTTTCTATTGTTTTCATTTCTCTCCCTTCCTTCTCTTGGATTTGTTTCCTGTTTCCACCCTCCTCATCCACCTTTCTGCCCCTTTTTTCCCTCAGCATAGAATTTAAATGAGTAGTCATAATGTGTCATGGCATTTCAAAGACTTGCTTTTACCCAAAGAGCCTCATTTCGTTTTAATTATGAAGGCACGAAGTGAAGATATTCAGAGTTTCATTTAGACAGCTGTTCATACGACATACTTGATATGTTGAGATATCGTACACCGAGCACAAACCTATTCCCAGTTTATTAGAATCTCACTGTGTGTCATGAGTGATGTTGCTGCTTCCCCCTGATGGCTGAGGATTCCTCTGATGCGCTGCTCTTTACAACTACGCACAAGTCAGGAGGCAGAACCGACCGCGACTTGACCTATTTCTGGTTCTTCCCCACATGACAAGAGCAGCAATATTTTTCCATAATGCTGAGTCTCGGGTTGGGAAAATACATGTAAATTTTTCATTTGAGTGCAGAGATTGAAAAAAATAATGTTTAGACATTACTGCCTTAACCTACACATCTCTTTACTGGGCCTGAAAAAATGTTAGGTGCCTAAATAACACTGCAAAATGTGGTCCCAGTATCTATTTCATGTTCTTAATCAGTATGATACACAATAAGGTTAATAGGTAGTACGTAGTACAAGTGTATTTTGACTGATTAGACACTTACTGCTTAAAATCAGGTCACAATTACTTTGATGCTTTTGATGCTGACAGAAATTGGGCCTTTATCTTAGCCTTAGCCTTTTTCTCTAAACCAGTCTACATTACATGTAAACCTATGTGCATCAACCCGGAGTTGACATGGGACTTCAGTTTACAGAACATTTGGAGAAAACACCAAATGATTATAAAATGTTGTTATTGGCCGTTTTCAATGCACAGTTTTCAATAGAGATATAAGACTGCAAATATGTAAAGCAAAATGATATATTTTTTACATTTATTTCATCTATTTGTCAGGAAAAATGAAGAAACTCAGATTCCCCCAAATTCTTTTTAATCCTTTATTTTATTTCTGCTTGTGTCCCTCAAGCTCCAGATACTTGCAACATGGGCAGTCTGCCTAACGGGGGCTGTGAATACCTCTGTCTGAAGGCCCCGCAGATCACAGACCACTCTCCCAAGTACACCTGTGCCTGTCCTGATGGCATGGAGCTGGGACCCGACATGAGGCGCTGTGCTATAGGTAAGTCGGTCACACTCTGAAACCCGCACTTAATTAAAGGGATTGTGCTGAGGAATGTCACGTGAAGTCTACATTGCTGCAATCACAGTGACATGATGGAGTGCCATGTAGATATTAAACTGGTTTCTCTCTCTCAACACTGCTAAGAGGAGTCCAACACATAATTAAATGTTAATAACTTTCTTTAAATACATCTTTACCCTTAAACTCAGTAATTTGGTGGTATCCAACCTTATTCATGGATGGCAAAAAAATGTCCATGCCATTACAGGCTGAAGGAAATGCTAGTAGGTTATTTTTTTGGTCTTGTAGGATGAATTGAATCTTGGGATGTAATTTCAAATGTGATTTAAGTTCTGCTCTCACCACAGCTAGACCAAGACCAACCCATTTCTTTATAGGTTTCATTTCTCGAGCTGTAGCTTTCCATACTGGTATTCCCATGTTTGTCTTCACCCCGAAGTGTAAAATTTGATGAGATCTACCGAATATATATTTTTTTTATTGTCAGTAAAATACACAGTAAATGCAAAATATATAACATACAAAAACAAATATCAAAAGGGTATTGTTGCTATCGGGGAATTTGAAGCTTTTATATGCATACCCATTCATATTTATATTGGACTTAAATCATATTAGAACAGGCTCCTATAACATAACTATAACAGCTTTTATCCAAATCCAGCATACAACAATGCAGAACATCATACATCTTACTGTCCTATTGTATTAATTATGATTGATTCAATAGCCAAAGAGAATTTGATACTTGTGCTTAATGTAATGCTATCTTTGGACGCTGGCCAAGTATTCTCCCTGCTTACCTGTGTTCCCCAGAACACCTCCATTATTTCACCGAAATAATATAGTCCCCAGCCTGTACAGTCACCACATTTATGAAGTTGTTGTCCTTAATAGACCTGCACTGTTTTGAATTTCATGTTTGAACAGGTGCAGAGAAAGAGAGATGATGATGTATGTAGGCCACCATTCAGGGAATCCCTCTGAGAAAGGACAGGAGAGAGAACATGGCTATTGAGTGTGCAGAGAGCAAGAGAGAGAGAGAGACAATGTTTGCACTAACAATTTTTGGACTTCCTAATGCAGTACAAATGTTTCTGCTGAGCTCTTATTAAATTTGGATAAGATGCCCCCTTTTTTATTTTGTTCTTCTTTTTCTCTGCTTTATTTCTCTGTCTATTTTGGAGCAAATCCTTATCAGTTTTGCAGCTACCATAAAACCTTCTGAAATGTATTTGGATAAGCCCTTTTAAATCACTATCACAAATCTTTATAATGTCATTTGGTTGTCAAATGACACAAATAGAAGGGTATCAATGGGGACCTGTGCATATGTGTCATCATATCATACCATTCACCTGCTACAGAGTTTATCAATACTGTCCCTATTTAATACATAAATACAAATATGACTTTTTAAAAAGATGGTTAAAGGGGAAGTGATACCTTCCCCGTCTACTACAAAGCAGGGGTTCATTAGCCATATTAGCTATAGAGCCACAATTTAATATTTAAATTTCAACAGAATCACATGGTTGCTGTGTATTGAAGTACCAAGCCAAAATACTACAATTCTTGTTGTCGACATACTTGCCAGCTGTAAACATCCTCAAGTAATAACCCAACTCCTTACGATCATTGTCCTGTTTCTCTTATGCAGTTCGACCCAGAGGAACCACAACAGCTGCTCCAACCACCATCACCACCACCACAACTCCCACTACAAAAACTACAACAACCACAACAACTGGCACAACTGTTACCACCACCTCAGCTCTCCCTTCCACCACCACCACCTCAACCACAAGCTCCACTACCACCTCTGCTGCTACGACACTCAGGCATATAACCAGACGCCTGACGACACCTGCCGCTCCTAAGACCCCCAGAAGAACCTCTACAGAGCCGCCTCGGACCCCCACTACCATTAGTACAGAGATGACCAGTTTCAGCAGCACACGTCAGACGTCCACATCCACACACACACCCCTGTTGGGCCCCGGGGCCCCCAACAGCATTCAGAGAGAGAGCAATGCCAACCTCTCCCACAGAGGTAAGGATCATGGTGAGCAGGGTTTGTGCATAAGAATGTGAGTGTGTTTGAAGTGTATGTATGGATACAGTGTGTGTGTGTTCTTGCGTGATTGCAATGCTCCACTGCCACCACTACTGCTACCACCTGCCATTAAAACAGCAGGGAGCTGAAAACCACTACTTACATCAGTGTTCGTCCTCTCTCTGGGTTCGCTTCCCCCTTCGTTTCTGTGTCTGACCATCTGTCGCCCTACTGTGCATCCTTTTTCCATCTCCGCTTTTCCCTCTCAACACACATACACACTATACTCGCATCTCTCTGTCTGCTTGTTGTCGGTCCCCCATGAGCAGTGTGTAACAGAGCTGTCAGAGCTAACAAACGACAGTCCCCTCCATTCTCACCTCATACCTCTCATAACTCATCCTCACTTTCTGACAGCCTCTCTCACTCTCTTTGTCTTTTTCTTTCTCTTTGTTTTTCTCTCTGCTCCTCTCTTTCATACTCGCTTTCTAAGACTGGCAGTGTTCCTGGTTCTTGCACCAATTCCAGCTTTCCGGGCCTCAAAAAAAAAAAAAAAAAAAAAAAAACACTTTACAATTTGTAGGCCCATTCAAATAATGACAGCAGATTATAGAAAACAGAAACAATGCTTTACAAAACCACGCTAAGACTTAAATTGTATTTGGAAGTGGAGAAGAATCCTTGATAGATATAGCGAAATATTTTAGTTTAATCATTCTGAACTTTGCTATATAGACATCAACATGATATAGTGGTAACTGTCAAACTGCAGGCACAGCTAATTGTCCTCAAGTCATTTTTCCTTATAACAGTAGAAAATAACAAAAATCTAAAAAATGATTGATAAAAAGTGTCTAGAAATGGGGATGTGTGCATTTCTTTTTGTATATTCTTCTTGCTGCAATGCCTTTTGCATCACTCTTTTCAGAGTAAAATGAAAAACTAACAGTAAAACAACTTCCAAAATTGACTGATTCATACTAACCCACTCAATAAGAACCTTTAGCTAATGCCTTACACTTGAGTGGCATAGCCTAATGCTCAGCGGATAATTAAAGATGGAATAGAAGAAGTAAAGGAAGATTGGTGGCAAGTGAGAAAGATTGCAAGCTGCTTAGATTTGAAAACATTGCATTTACATCAGAGACATTTCTCATTATATTGAGGAACCAGGAGAGCAAGGAGTGAGATTGAAAAAGCTAGACAGAGGGAAAAGAGAAAGGAAGTGTGATGAAAGTGGTGTTTAGAGTTGGAGGAAGAGTTGGAGACATAGGGAGGATGGGGAACTGAATGACATAAAGAGTGAGAAGTAAAAACTAATTATGTCAAATGAGAAGGTACATTGAGAGGCAATAAGGAGGCCTTAGAGAAAAAAGAATGAACAGAGCACTTACAGGAACATGACCATCCAGCACTTGAACAGGGAGGATGGGAGTTATAGAATGACACACGGTTGGGAGGTAAAACAGCATTAAGATGGGATGGAGAAGAGGCAGGAGAGAAAGTGATTTTCTGGGACTTAAAGAGAATGGCTGCCACAGCTAGTCTCACCACTTTGGGGGCCTGGTTTTTTCAGAGCTACTAAGAAGCGAGTTTCCTCTAGTCTCTGAAGTTGTCAGCCTCCTCACCACACCACAAGTGCTCCAGATGAGAGGTGGAGCAGACACGGATGAGAAAATGGGGCATGAGCAAGACGCATCTCCAAACCCACGGGCCATGTGTAATAATTTTCAACTCAGTGCACACTGTCAAGTGTGCTGGCATCAGCTGTTACACATGTGCGGCGCTGCAGCTGGCATGGTGGAGCGGGGAAGAACCAGGAGTTTCAGGAATAAAATATAAACCACAGCTGGTACACAAAGGCCAAATGCATCTATGCTCTTACAAATTTTAACTTTTACTCTTGATGCCAGTATTCATCAATCTTTCTGCTGCATTGGACAAGACTACAAAATGCTATCTCCCTGTTAAAAGGGATAGGTGCTCATGTGAACACTGAAACAGGTTTTCCTTGCAGTTCCTATTGGAACTAAGGAGATCCCTTCTTAATGTGCTGTCAATGTAAGCAGACAAAATCCACAGTCCTCATTCTGTGCAAAAAATGCATCCCGAGCTTTATCTGAAGTTAATAAAATGCTTCAACAGTCTGAGACAAATCAAGTGAGTATTTTTCAAAGTTTTAATTAGCAAATTCCCTGTTTGTGTTACCATCCCTCCACCGCAGCTCAGCATGAAAACATTGTCTGTAGAAACACAATAATTTAATTTGAACAACTCAGACTTCTGAAGCTCCATATTAGCTTCAAATGAACTCGGTATACATTTTTGCACAGAGCACTTGGAATGTGGATATAGTTACCAATCACTTACATGTACATTGTAGGAAAACATTTAAATGGGCAGTATTAACAGGAGGAACCTTTGATGGCTATCATGTTTGAGGGCAAACATGAAATTTGAAATGCAATAAACTTGCAAGACATTCACAACCATAACAATCTTGTATCAAGGTATGACAAGCAATGTATGCAATTAATATTTAGATTATTATATATATTATTATACTTTATCTTTTATCTTTATCTGTTATCTAGTTTACCTACACAATTTGATTGGGTAATATTTAAAGGAGTAATATATAGGGATATAAATGGGGACATTTTTATAGAGGCAAACAGTAAATTCTTTTTTAACTTAAAATCCCTCCAGCAATAATAGTCTTAATGAAATTGAGACTTTTTTTCTTTCTTTTTTTAATCTTTCTCACTTTCTCTCTCTTTGCCATCAATTTCCAACACTGCTTCTTTTATAACTGCTGCTTTAATAAGATTATATTAATCCACCTTTTAGAGTCTTGGGACCCATTGGATGTCACTCATACTTTAAGAAAAGCCCAATCCACTTCTGCTGACTCAGGACTCTGACGGTCCACTGCTCACTCGGAAGTCGAATCACCTGTTGTGCCTCTTGATGTTACTGTGTGTGTGTGTGTGCGTGTGTGTGTGTGTGTGTGTGTGTGTGTGTGTGTGTGTGTGCGTGTGTGCATTCATCTAAATGCAGTTTAATCCTCTAATTGTTTGCATTTATGAGAGAAAAGTATCTCATAATTGTATGTCCCATCCGTAACATCCCATCTGTAACTTTTCCGTGCATACAGCTACACAGAGTCTCTTTCTAAATGAGCCAATCAGTATGCAGGGACAGCGCCGGGCTCTTCCTTGGAAATCTTCCTCACTAGACTTCATTAAAGCCATCTGATCACACTTTGGCTAATGGCTAGCCTGCTGCTAATGGGAGGGTTGGGACCAGGATTAATGTCACGCTGCTCACCGACCTGTTGGGGTCGAGAGCTGAAGGGGAGTAGGGATACAAGGCGTGGCTAGGATAAATCAATACTGTGTTGCATTGTGACATAAAATGAAGATGTATTTTAGTTTTCGTAAAGATTCTGATGCCTTACTGCCTTGAATTTCATTTGTCTTGTCTTGTATTGAAATGCATCTCATTGCATTTTATTTACACATGCTGTTTTTAAAAAAGAGCAGTCAGCAGTCCAAAAATCAGATTGAATCTCTCCCCTTATAGTATGCAAATACTTTTTTTCCAGCATGATGCTTCAAACTTGTATTTCTCTCTAGCAATGCCTTTTAGGAAGCGTGTTGGGAAACGCAACTTTTTGCTCAGTTTTATTTCTCTTTCTCTTCTTCATCTCAGCGGCGAGCGATCACTACCTCATAGGTAACAACATCACTGTAGCTGTTCTTGGGATAGTCATTCCTATCGGTGAGTAGTCTTTTCTTCTTCGCTGTGTTGCCTTTGCTTTCTGCCTGCCTGCTTCTCCCTCCTCGCTTCTTCGTCTCTGCTTGTCGCTCAAGTCCTGCATGTTGAGTGTGAAAGTGTAATTTTATTTTGTCAGGCTACATGTGTGTGTGACTGGGTTTGTTTGTGAGTTTATACTCTGTGATAAAAATATGTATATTTCAGATTTAACAGCAACAATTTGTGTCATGTTGAACATGTAAGTCATGTGTCAGTCTCAGCTGATGTTGGCGCACAAAGTTACAATTTAGTAACTGAGAAATTGTAGTGGGCTGTACGATTATCCAACAATAGCCTCCTGGCCTACGGCTAGAAAAAGCCATTATGGGCCAGTAAGCTTGTCAGCGAGCAATGGCCAAGCCTTTGTAATGTGCACATTATGTCATTTATAATGAGATCTGAGCAAATGGGAAATTCAGTTCATGTTTTGTCATCACATTTGACCAGCTGTTATAACATTAAGCTCATGTTCCCACTCTGATCATACAGTATGCTCACACTACAATCAGTCCACCTATTTGACTGACCCAGTGGACTGACAGCGGGTAACACGGTTGCTGGAATCCGATTGTGAATAGGAGGAAAAGTGGCATAATGCGTTAAATGTGTTTTTGTCTTGGTAGTAGTGGAAATGTGGACCTGGGAAATAACATTATTGTCGATGAAGGGTAGAAGAGACACTATTAGGCCACCATACTACGATACAACTAATATAAGAGAATGCAATTTCTTACAATCAAACCAGCTTAGTAAAGCCAATATATTCTATTAATTTAAATGTTAATCTCATTTTATGGAAATATGTAATATTTCATGCATAACCTAACCGAGAAATCCGCTGAATGTGCAAATGACCTCAAAGTAGCAGCATATGTCCCTAATTGAGATCTCTTTCATCCCTAATATTGAATACTTTGATAAATTATGTTAGCTCCAAAACATTGTAAAGCTAATTTTTTTTTTCTCTTTTCAGTCGCGATGATTGAGATATCAGCTCATTAAAACAACCCCCGGAGACTGTTAACCCTTTCCACTCCATTTCTCATTCTGTCCTTGCAGCCATAAATCCCCCCATTCTGCGTTTTTTTTGGCAGCTTTGAAACGTTAATTATTGTTGGAGGTCCACAAGGGCTGGATTTCTGCACCCCAGTTCTCCGCTCACATCCGTTAATGCACCACGCCCACCCACAGCTCCGCAAGGGGTAACGGCCCAACAATGATTATCGGTATTTAGCCAAAGTCAGGCTGTTATGCTTCTCCCTAATTAGAGTGAATTTTTTCTAAATGAGACAAAAGCTGTTTTATGGTTTTTTTTAAACCAGTGAGCATTTAGAGAAGAACAAAGGAGAATCTGGGGTTTCCAGCCCAGTCACACAGGGATCTCAAGTGCCTATCCAACAAAAGAGCAATTAGATGAGGCTTCCACAGGGGACGCAGACAAATCTACGGATGTGGGCATACACACACAAAGACACACCCACACACACACTTGTTTTATCGCTCCTCATTGACACATCTCTGGTTTGGCTGTTGGTTTCTGCACAGACATAGACTCATACATTAAGTACACACACAAGCACACACACACACACAGGTACTTAAAGGCAGCTAGGCAGTCATGCTAATATGGTAATGAGAGGAGAGAGACAGAGTCTATCTCAAAAACCCTCCAATTCCCCTTTACCTCTCATCCTCTTCCCCTTTCCATTCTTGCTTCATTACCCCACCCCAAAACACCAGAGTCAGGCAGTCTGCAGGCTAGTGCAAAAATATAAATCATAGTCTAACGGTAGTCCAAGAATAATGCGGTGTTGAAAGTTAAGTAACCTTGCAGGGCTTTGATTTTTGAATTGAAAAAAAAAACAGAAAACCCCCCCAGAATTACTTGCCTCAGGACCTGAATACTACAAGGTTCAATGGTGATTCAGTTATTGTGTATGCATGTAGTTGTGTGTGTGGATGTGTGGTGTGTGATGGTGCATGCAGGCATTCATTGTTGCGAATTGTGCATGTGCATTCATGTTTTGTTTTTGATCATTATGTAAGATTGAGACTTAATAGGAATGCAATGGAATGTATGGATACAATATGAAGGCTCATTGTTTTCAGCTTTTACCAGTTACCACCTGAAAATTATCTGGGTTTTTGTATTTAAATAGCAGATGGATATACAGGGTTTCCCACATCCAAGGTGGTAATCCTGTCTCCTCTTGTTATCAATTCATTTTTTTATAAGAATGCCTAAGCATGGCTACACCTATTAAATATATGGCATTTGCTGTGTCAAATCCCCCTTTCGCTCCTCACTGAAGGGTGGCGTTCTATTTCAGACACAACACTCTCCTATTTTAGCAGAGGTGGTCTTTTTTCCTGGCTTGGTGGCCAACCTCCAATGTAAAACACAAGGATTTTATGTCCTCTGCAAGAAGATGCTGATCACAGCAGTTTAGCAACAGTAATTAAAGTTGACTTGTGACAAGCAAAGTTTCGCACATTCTCTGCATATAAAAGAGTGAACAGTCTTTCTGTGTACTTTGAGGGCCTTAAATTAATTACAAACAAAATGAAATAACTACAAAAGTGTTTGTGCTGTAAATGGTATCCTTTATAGTCCTGGTTTTAATTACATGTTTAAAAATGTTTTTTAACAAAATGAACACAAATTAATTCCTAGATTACAGTGTGTGGGAGTCCACCATTTTTTTTCCTCTTGATTTATTCCCCTAGGAATCTGTTTTACAGGTGTTCATTAGATTATATACAACTTTGATTAAAAAAAAAAAAAGGCAGATAATAATGAGCCCTCAGTACAGAACTGAAAGTGTGTGACGTGTGTTTGAATGTGTGATTGCTTAAAGCGCTGCTCTGTGTCCCCTGGGCTGTGTTAACGCTCCCGCCGTGTGTTGTTGTTGTTGTGTGTGTTAAACACATGCAGTCCCTATCCTTGCCACAGTGGTCATCGGATTGCTCTGCACCGGCGGATACCTGGTTTGGCGCAACTGGCGGCGCAAGAACACCAAGAGCATGAACTTCGACAACCCGGTTTACCGCAAAACCACGGAGGATGACGACGACGAAATCCACATCGGGCGACACAGCGAGTCCATCGGTCACGTGTATCCTGCAGTGAGTGGCAGCCACAGTCAGCCATTCATAGCGCTTCCTCTAGGGAGCGGTGTCACAGACAGCAACTCTCACTGGTACTCGGGGGCACCGATGCTCTCCAGCAGCAAATGAGAGGAGCTGCAGAGGAAAGGAAGGAGTTTGGATTATTTGGGGGGAATGGGAGGATGAGCAGGGGTTTGTAAAAGCCTGTTTGTTCTACATGTAGGCCTGGTGGAAAGAAAGAACAGGCTTGCACACACCCACATTCTCACACATCGTTATTGCATTGATCACTGAAAACACCAATCTTACATACATATATAGGCCCTTCACAAGTTCATTATGTTCATAATTATTTCACCTACATGACCATAATCATACAGTACATACGTTTATCACCATCACATCTTTGTTGCCAACCAGCCGTCCCATCTACTTGTACATTGTGTCCGTATGTCTGGTTATTGAAGTGTTTGTTCTGTTACTGGGCGACATGTTTCTTATGAGGCCACGGTTTCCTGACAAAACTCCTTACACAGACGCATATCATCCTTGTTTACAGAAGCAGCTGATGCAAAAAAATCTAATTCCTCAACATGGTCACTAGGCAACAGAAAAAATGTGCCGCAAGGTAGCATCCTTGTCAGAGAGGAATTTTGTGGATGTTTCTTTATGTGTGCTGCTAAACATGATGACAAAGGGTCATTCAGATATTAGAGGGGCATTGAGACCTAAATGATTATTGCTGTCTTGATGCAGTGCAGCTTTATGAATAAAAGATGCATGACGGGGGGCCTCTGCAGTGGCGTTTTATTTTATAAGAATACAATTATTTTTAGTGTTGGGTGAGGAGAAAAAGAGGACTAGCTTTATAGTCACCTCAGACAGCTGACTGAAAGGACAGCAGAGCACTGGACTTGACCATTCTCCAAATAAATTGGATTTTAGAGAGGATAGTAACATCATGACATTGCCCTTACAGTAAGTTGATATTATTTGTAGTTACAGTTTGAATAAGACATGGAGCTCAACAAAGGGAGCACAAATCAGAACACAGGACAGTCCAAAATAATTTATCTAGCACTGTTTTGGGTCTTCAGTTCAGTTGCAGAAACCATGAATCTCCACATTTCATGTGTTTCAGACTACAGTGCTGATTTCCCATTGGTGCAGACACATTTTTGAGAATCTCTCAAAGCTGCATTTTCTTGAAACTATGCCAGCTGTGGTTTGCACATAAATGCACTTAAATGTCTTGGACTCTTATGACATGTATTGAATATATTTGTTGTTTTAGGTATCGGAAAGCCAACAGGGAAGGGCAGCCAAAAAGGATTATAGGGGGTTGGGAGTCTGGCTCTGTGATCAGTTGGCATGGTAACACAGATTGCTTTGTGTTGCTCCAGAGAGAAAGGGAGGCAAAGAATTCTGGGTATCATTGGCATGATGTCAGGCTAGGGACACACACACACACACACACACACACACACACACACACACACACACACACACACACACACACACACACACACACACACACACACACAGGAAACAGGTGCACAACTGAGTCATATTAAGATTCAAGGTCGAATTAACAACCACCCTCAGCAAAGGGCTGCACAGAGGGAACCATACTATCTCCCGTCTCCCAGATTTATTATTTACAATTGCACAAATCTATTTTATTGTCTTTGAATTTTTACTTGTTTTCTTGGTATCCTGTCCACTTCTTTCCTCTCTTTCATATCCTTTTGTGGCATTGTGGCAACTCAGACAGCCAGAGAAATCAGGTTGGCATTATGTGGGCCAGACATTGGAAGCCGTAGGCAAGCATCCTGCATTCTTTGCATAGGAGCCGCCAGAGAAGGAGGGAATGAATAAGGGACGGGGGGGGGATTAAAAAGTGGAGAGGAGGAAGGTCAGGGAGAGGAGTGTGGACCGAAAGAAAGAGCAGTAGGATGGATTCTATATGAACCCTGCCATTTCTTTTCTGGGTGCAGTTTAGACTTGAATCTTTTGTTCCCCCTGATTTCTTTCTTTATTCCCTGATTTCTTTCTTTATTCCCTGATTTCTTTCTTTATTCCCTGATTTCTTTCTTTATTCCCTGTCCATCATGCTTCTTTTTGTGTCTCACTTGTCTCTCTCCTTCACCAGCCTGCTGTGGTAACAGTCTTTTTATCTGCTGTTTGCAGCGCGTGGCACTCAGTCTGGAGGATGATGGTTATCCCTGAGGGGGGGGGATGCAGCCCGCCCCCCCCTCCCCAATCCCATCCTGGCCCCTCCTCTCACCACAGCCTCTACACCACTACTAAAGAGGCCAGTACAACGCAGAGGAGAAAGAGAAGGATTCCTCATTTTGCCTCCCCTTTTGAGGAGCAGGGATGACATGTACATCTTGTAAATCCCCCCCTTTCTCTCCTATTTTCTTCACTGGAGTAACATTACTACCACTACTAGCAACCACTACTTCCCTTAGTGCTAGTTTATTAGTAGTCTCCACTCCTCTCTTCTCTCTGCCTCTTGTTAGCTGTAGTGGTGTGTTAAATGCTGCTTGATGAATTTGTTCAAACTAACCTCATTTGGCTGCCTCAGTGCACATTGTAAATAGAAGGCTGTCTGGCCACCGTGCAGGGGGAGAAAAGCCGGCGCATATTATTTTTAATTCCTCATATTGTGACGTTTTTATTTATTTGCATGTTTTTAATGCTGTAAATATGTTACCAGGGTCTCTCAGTACTACAGTGCTACAGGCAGATTTGTTCAACTTTGCAAGGATATACAGTAGTAGGCAAGGTGGTTATTTTTCTTCATAGCTCCAATAAGGTCATCCTTTTTCACACCAGTCTCTCAGATTCCACCCCTTGACATACTGTATAGTAGGCAGGCAAAGCTAAATATAGCCAAGGGGAAAAGAGTAAAGGAAAATGATGGGGTTGTCTGCATGTTTGGAGGTGATTTCGAGGTGAAAGAGTTAGTGAGGGTGGGTTTTTTTTGTTTTTTTGGATGGGAATAGGAGGATTTGTGCCACCAGAGGATAGTACCTCAAGGCAAAAGCAGCAGGGCAGGAAATGCAAAGGATTATGGGTAATCCTATCTCCTTATATCAGAGGTTTGCATATCGTCGATAATAAACTTTGGATTGTTTGTTCATTTGCGGTGGATGTCAGGACTCACATGTGTTCCTGACTCGGTGTCACAAAAACACCTTCATGTGACTGTGTGGCGTTATGGATGGGGCTTTGAGGTACTGAGCTCTATGACTTTCTGCTAGGGATGCACCAATCCGACTTTTTTCTGTCCCGATACTGATAGCTATGCCTTGATTTAGGGTTCCAGCCATTACCGAATACCTGTACCAGCTGTTTGATTAATAAGCTGTGTATGTCTCACTGTGTGGAAGTGACTGAGATCATTCTTTTATGTGTAAGGCAACATCAGGCTTGAGTTAAACATTGCTTTCCTAATTTTTTTTTATAAAATATAACAAAGAAATACATGGATATACATTTACTGAATTGTTGTTTAATAATGAAATAAGAAATTGTACACCAGCATCTTTGTGAAAAATGTTCAAAATGAACAGAGATAACAGTTCAAGTGTAAACCTTTGTAATGAAGCAACAAATTGCTCAAAACTTGAACGGCAATATAAGATCATAATTATAATAATTAAATCATATCATAGGATTTAATTGAATAGAGTGGCTCCATTGTCACCAATACCCAATGCAGCTGTTTGATTCAGTATCGGTCGACATCTGTATCGGTGCATCTCTACTTTTAACCCAACATGGGGCACGTAAACACGAAAATAATCATTTTCTTGTAATCACTCTATTCTAAATTAATTTTCATTTTCAAAATTCCACCTTTTATTTGGTTTATTGATTTGTATACATTTAAATGCATAGTTGCACATGCTATATTGTATGAAATTGAAGTATGAGAAAGAAAGCAGCTTACTGATTGATTTATCCACTGACACAAAGACAACTGCAAAGTGAGTTTTTGCCCATCTCTTTGAATTTTTGGCTCCAATAGCATTCAACACTGCTTCGCTTTCAGGCGTAAACAGTAGCTGCCTTCATTTTCTATGACTTGGTTTCAAAACTCCTCCATGATTATCAATCTCAGAGTTTCAGTTTCTCAGTATGATAACTTCGCAGTCTTTTTAACAATGTGGCTGTGTGTTTTGCTGGATGAGCCGCAGTAAAAATTTTCCACATTTGGAAGGAATCACTTTCCCCTGTCACTGACTGTTCAGCGTGGTTGTTAAAGGCCCTGTTTTATATGAGCAGATGAGTAATACGCCGAGGCTGACTGAGCCGAGCATTGATTTGATTTGAAGGCTGGATAGAGAGGATCCGTGTAAACCAGCGTAAAGAGCTGATCTTCCATTGGCTTGCCACAGACATGCTTCCAGCTCACTGAATCAGATGGAATTTATGCCCCGTGACTATCGCAATAATTGCTCATAATGTGTTGTAATAGTGAATTACTATAGGCTGTTATGACAAGTTAATATGATAGCTGTTACAAGTAGTTATGGTAGAATAACAACTTTCCTATTCTGGATGTCATTTAGTCTGATTAAAGGGCATCTTGAAGGTTTTGAGCACACCTATAATGCATTATATAAGGTATCAAGGTAAACACACTGGTCTTCCATTCTCAGAATAACAAATTTGAACAATGTTGCATTTTTAGCTGAGCTGAGCTAAGAAATGTTTTGTTTTCCCATCCTCAGTTTTTTTTTAACAAACAAAAACAAGTATACAATGCAACCAGTAACGTCTTCCAACTAAGGCTCCGTATAGACTCAGCGTATGTATTCATCTTACCATACAGACAGGTTGTGTATACAAACAAGTAGTTGATTAATGGTAGTTATTATTCATGGTTCTCACTGTTTCCTGGAAATGTTTGCTCAGTGTGGATGCTCGTGTAACCACAAGGGAGGAAGCAAGAAAAAGATGAGGACAAAGGATTCAGACTAAACTGAACTGTGTGCCAACAGGTTTGTGCTTGGAAGATGAATAGCGGCCCATTTATTTTGCCAGATTTCTGCTGATGTTGTGTCGCTGTATTCTGACACTCATTCCCTTTCACCTCCTTCAGAAGGATGGCCCTCTCTCCTCTCAGTTTATGATGCACAGAGGGGGATTTGTATGTAATGTATGAGACAATTGGCATTCTAGACAGGTAAATTATAGTCCTCTCCAGCAATACACTTCCTTTTGCCTATCTAATGAAGGAGGATTGAGCACAAGGGGAGGCCATCTCCCTTCATCTTAACCTTGCACAGATGAATCCAAATAAAATGCATTTGACTAGTTATGTGGCTACATGCAGCGTTTGGTGTTAAGGCAGAATGTTGGATTGACATGAAGGAAACAACCCAAATCGAGACAGCTGCATTTTGGTATGAACTGTGGTCATTTTCAAATATTTTCTGTGGGTACGATGGCTGTGGGAATTGTTATGAATCACAATTTCATATTTTTTCATACAAAATGATGTTGAAGTCCTAAAGCAAATATGAAGGTGATGTAAGATGCGAGGAAAGATGAAACAGGTCAGATATCTTTGTGAATTTTAGATTAAATAAACCACAAAACTGCTGCTGTATTGAACCTTGGGCTCAGCCAGCTCTGCTCTCCACGTTTCCTTCATGTCCATGTTCACTGTAGGTCGAATGGAGTTCCATATGAAGGGTTAGCAGTTAGGAGAATAAATTGCTTATTTATTGAGGTGACTGAGCGTGGCATCGTGGAAAAGTTATTATTGCTTCAGTGTGAAGACTTCGTGGCCACCTTGACAGCAGCCGTTTCCACTGAAGGACGCTGAGAAAGTCCAGAAAGGGTCTTTTTGTCATTCATCATATAGTAGGCAGTAATTGAAGAGAACATGCTTCGACAGCATGCTGTCTGGAAATTCTTGTTTCATACTTTCAGGAATCGTTTAGAAGCTAATGAATGCCCCAATGGAAGCATAATCATAGTTTTACGCCCATTCAGCTCCATGAACATCCGGCTGAAGTGGGAAGGATCAAGTTGAGCACTCTGCTGAAGAAAATGAAGAAAAATGAACTGTGTGCGTGTTTGTGTTCAGTTATTCTGAGGTCAAATGCCTATGTTGTTTTGGCTGATTCATCTATAGATTTAACTCCTACACTCATAAAGCATTGGGATGTTGCTACTGTTATCAATGTCTAATGTATAATAGGCAGCTTACTATCACAAATAGGTTATGTCAAACATCCATGACAAGGTTTGCATCAGGTTGATTCAATGTTGAATTATAAAATGATTTTAGCAAATCCTAACAGCCATGATAACCCATAATCCAATGTAATTGCATGCTGTAATTATAGTGTTTCTGATTTGTGCTCCCTGGTTTTAACCGTCCCATCGCTTGTCCCTCTCCTCCTCTCTGTGATCTTCTAATCGGTTGCTTCAAGTCTTTTCTGACATAGAATCTGACCAAGGATACACTGACTGCTTTAACATCACTCACATCTCTCCACCACTTCACTTCATCATGCACTGTATCAAAATCAACACCAGCTGTGAGACTTCAAGTGTTTTCATGGTTCTTATACTACTGAGCTTAAGTTTAGACAGCAAAGTCGGCCTTGCTGTCTCCGTGCACTCTCATTCTCTTGCCCTCCCACCTTCATGTTAGCCATCGACATTGTTCCTTTGGCAAGGGCTATCAGTCTTTGGGTAGATCGGCACACACACACACACAAACAAACACTAGAAGAAAACACTGGAGGAAATAACCTGGAACCCCCAAAATAACAAGGAAACCCCAAGAGCTAGAAAAAAAACTTCCTGATCGTGAACCAGCAAGCAGGCGAACAAGCCAGGAGAAGCCCCTCCCCCCTTCCCCCCCCCGGATATAGTTCTGGACTTTGGAAGGAGCCTTCATTGACTCTTCTTGGCTGGCAATTAGCTGTTGTTTTACCAAGTGACTCTCCTACACCTTCAACTGGTTCCTCTTATTATCATGTGTTTTTAGTCTGTGAGTTGTAGTTGTTGCTCTTTCTCTCTCTCTCTCTCTCTCTCCTTGCCAAATCATTCTCAGTTTCATATTTGATCTTCTTGCTGTTTGATAACTTGAAGGGTAATGTTCAGTCACCTACCTTTTTTATACCAGTCAGTGTAAAATGAAGGTTGGGGAAGAAGACAGAAATGGGGACGTTGTGAAGTCTGTCTGTAAATCTTGTTGAGTGTTGGGATGATGATATACACGAGCAACATTTTGATAAATAACTGTCTTGTCATATATTTGGACGTTTTACTTCAACAGTGATTGAGGTTGAAGATAATCACTGCAAATATAAGAAAGTTTTGGCTCCAATTTTGCAAAACTGTCTACCAAAATGTTGCTGGTGTCATTGCCTGCAAGGAAATCTCAAAAACCATTTTGGGCTCAGTCCATTCCACAGCCATACGACAGGCATTTTTTTACGCTGTTTGTTGCACAAAACTTTTCAAGAAGCCTTCTGCACTGTGTAAAGAGATAACGTTCTTAGGAGGGGAGGAAATAAAAGGGAGGGGGGCGGGGTCCTATGGTACAGTCCAATGGTTTTGAATCATGACTTGTAAATACGTTTTCATACAGCAAAAACCTTTTGATAATGTTTTAAATGTATCTGTAAAAAAAGATGTACATAAACCTCTGGGGGGAAAAAGGAGTGTAGACTATATATGAATTTATTTGTACTCAAGAGCACTGGATTTATTTACTACTTGATTGTAACTAAAAATTAATAATCTGCCAAAGTGTTTTTATTTTACTTTTTCTCCTGTCTGTTCCATATGTTTGGGTTTTGTTTATTATTTTCTTGCTTTTTAACAGCATTGCAGATTTTTAGTGTTCATACTGTATTTAATTCTGTTGAATAGACTTTGTTGTTGTGTGTTTTAAAACAAAAAGAGGGGTTATAATTTTAATTTATTGGTGCCTTGTTTTGTGCTCCTGTATACTTTTACTCTTTCTGTTTTTCTGTGTTATGTGTCAGCGGGAGGTGAGGGAGGGGTTAACTGGCGGGTTGGTGAGGGATGGGGTGGGGGGAGTTAAAAATTTAGCAACTTCTGTACTTACATGGAATTACTGTATTGTATGCCAAAATGGTCTCACTCACGTTTCTATGAAATCAAGCTGTTGATAAATATCTCTATATATTGATATATTAAATTTATAAAAACTGTCCAACCTATCTGTCTCTCTGTGGTACATCTGGACTCTGCAGGTAACAAGTCCAATCACTTGGACTTGTTATCTGCATCACATGCCTCATTTCTCAACCTTTTTATTGACTTAAAGGGTAAATTATCCTTTGTGTAAAACTGTAAGCTAAGGTAGCATCTTCTACCTCCCATTAGTATTACAAAAATATTTTGACATAGCTAATAAATTAATGTAACGAAGCAAAATACAAGTTGCTTCTGATGGACAAGCCAGTACCTTGCAAGAGAAATGAGAGGTCAATTGTAAAGCACTTTTAAGTTAGAGTACTGCTATATAACTGCAGTCCATTTACCATTGATACTTTGCTCTGCAGAGAAACTAAGAGTAAATGAAAAACAAGCTATTTAATCAGGTAGGGCAAAATATTATAGCTTGTCTTTCTGCCATTTGAATATAATGTCTTGACATGCCCATCATAGGGTTTTACAATCTGTAGATCATTTACTTGTATAGTAAACTTGAAATGCACTTTTAAATCTTTTAATTGTTATTTTAATTATTTTATTAATTCATCAGTTTACTTAGAGGAACCACACCGGTTTTATATTTGATATAATTACAGCTGACTAATCTTTAGCCTTGGAGCAAAAATGAACACACTATAAGTCAATAATGAATAAATACTATTGAGATATATTTTATTATTTAGTTTTGAGTGCTTCTTCCCTAGATTATAAACTGATGTCTCTTCAGCAGAGCACATGATTCGCTCACTCACGCACCTGTCTTGCAATTCATATAATAAGAGATTGCTGCGTTAGCTTGAACTTTAAAGTTCAAACAACTCATTCAAGATTTGGGTTAGTACCAAATTCTGTCCACAGGAAACACTGGGGTGAATGATTTCACAGGGACACACAGGTGATTTCGACATTTGTCCCAAACAAAACTTTCATGTGTGTTCTTTTATGATGGATAAAGATGTCACCAAGTGTTTATTTCCTCAATTTCTACTCACAATGTTCTCCAGAGAAAGAAAAACAAAAAGGACCCGACAAGTTACAGTAAAGGACAGGGGAAACAGAACTGAAGTGTGAGAGTAAACTGGGCTGACAGTGAAAACAAAGGGGGAAGACATATTACAGTTACAGTTTTGTCGGGGGATGTGTGTCATCCCTGGAGTGTTGAAAGGACTGACAGTTCACTGGGGGTTTGATGGATGTGCTGGCGGGGAGAGCTGGTTGAGGATATTGGACCCTCTTTTCTCTGCCCATTGTTGCAGAGTTGCCGTTGCCCTTCTTTGAAGATTCAACCCGACCAGTGCCCTGCGCTGTCATCTCCCCGGGCCTTACAGAAGTCAAGGGTGTCATTGAAGATTCATGATAACTGAGGGAGTTGTGGTCGATCAAAGGGTTATGGTGTTATGGGCTATACTCTGTATGTCAGTGTTGTAGGTCTGAGCAGACTGCAGCATATTTCAGGCTATTCCTTTGAGTCTAAACTTGCATCTTTCTCTTTCATTACAACTTTTATTGGTAAAGTGTATAGAAGTTAATGCTTGAGCAGTTTTCAGAGGGTTGAAATAGAAATGTTAGAAATTCTAGATTCATCAGTCAACTGATGCAGAGTCAAGGATAGATGTTTGAAGTCAGAGTGCTAAGGGTTATCCTCTGAGCACAGAAACAGTCCATAGATATAGACAAGGAAGGCCTCCAACATCATGTCCAAGAACCAGCTCACGCTGGATGCTGTTAATGAGCTCTCTTTGTACTCAGTTTCTATGTTCAGGATGATCGGTGGCCTTGAAAACTCTGATTTGTTACACCTATCTTTGCCAGAATTTATGTCTGTTATGACATGTCATCCTGAAGAAGGCAGTGTGCCTAAAAAAAAAAATATATATATATATATATATATATACTAAGATTTCAATGGTGACATATGGTTGCTATCCCCTCTTTTCTTAAACATCAGACTTTGAGCGGTCTTAATAGTTTTGCTGCTCAGTCCTTCCTTTAAATTCAAAATATGCCCCTAAACTAAAGAGCAAAGTACTTTCAGAGCGCTCAACAAGACGTTCTATGTTGGTATTTTCTAATATTGCTCCTGATGTTGCACGTCATTGCAAATTAAAGAGATGCTCTCCAAAACTCAACCAATCATTTTTAATGTTGGTTTCGATTCAAGCAAAGGTCAGAAAGCTGAAGAATCCTCCAACAATCCACTTTCACAGCACTGAGGTGGTGATTCAGCCTCACTTCAAAACCTCCCCCTCTAAATATTTACCTCTCCTGTGCTAAATGGAGTTAATGTCGGACTCCTTTAGGGAACATTTGGAGTTAGTGGGGCATCCAGGTGGCTGAGCGCAGAAAATCTCCACTCTCTACCTGTCACTTAAAAATGAATAATTTATTTTTGGGAGCCTGGCATGACAACTCCACTTATGAAATTATTTTGGAAAAGAAAAGCTGACCCCATTCCGCTCATCTCCTCCTCTGTCGACAGAATAGTTCTGTTTAAGGTAAAAAAAATTCAATTTGTTCTTAAGAGTATAAAAGGTTTAATGAATTTGCATTATTCAAAAAGGAATTTTTTGTAACAATGATAGTGATTTATTAATTAACATTGATTATTGATTTAACAGATTACTTTTGTTTGGTGAGATGGAGCTGTTTCACCATCAAACACGACTGGGCTTTGTTATTTGCAGCTGTTATAATCGTGTCTATTTCCTTTGTGAATAACACTGTGACACAACGCAGCATACATCAGCAGCACACTTGTTTTGTTGTTTCGTGTCACTCAGTCATGTTTAGTGTTTCCTGTTTTATTTTGTTAGTCACCTCTCTTCTCGTTTTCAGGTCCCCTTCCTGACTGTGTTTTTTCCCACCAGTTTTGAATATCTGTGCTGGTGATTACTTTCACCTGTCCCTGGTTAGCCCTGCACTCACCAGACCTTCTGCTCACCTGTTCCCACCTCCCCATTAGTCACTAAATTTTTATAACATTTGTTCTTTGTCCATTCGCTTTTGTTGTTGCATGGAGTTTTGTTCACCGGTAACCTGCCTGCTGCTGCTCCTGCCTGACTCTTGGCTTGTAAGCATTTTTGCTTTATTTGCATTTGGGTCCTTCCTTCCACAAACACACAGTGCTCTACTGCCCCTGCTGGCCAGAGGCGCCCACTACACTAATGGTATTGCCATTAATACAGTAACAGCAACACTCTGAAACCCTGAAAAGGCTGGCAATCTGCTTGGCTTATTCATCCAAGAAAGATTAATCCTCAATTTTGTTTTCAGGGCACAGCACTTTTCTGTAAAGCGAAGTGCCGTAAAGCAAAGCATGTCCTTATGTTTGCTGTAGTTATTCCCTTTTAATCATTCTTCATTATTGTCTCCTCTCTTCCCCATTTTCATTATTTCTTCATCTCTCTCTCATTACCTTCCTATCTGCCTTTGTGTTGCCTCTGAGAGCTTTGCAGAGGATATGCCAGTTTATGGTGCTCCTGTCTCTGGACAATTTCACAGAATTAACAATTCAAGTGTTTCACAACCATTGCAATAAAATGTGATTGTTAAAAGCAAATTAACACTCAGTGTCTCCCTCTACCTTTTATCCCTCCCACATTTTCCAGTTCACCTTCTGTCTCTCTTTTGGTCCATTTCATTTTGCCTCTATCAGCAGTTTTTGCTGCTCCCTCTGTGATGCTTTCACACCGTGGCACCTTTTTGTTGCAGTGATAAGATGTTTTGACTTAGTGAAAGGAGCCACATCGTTTAATTCAGCACATCTGGCCTCATAAAGTTATTGCAATAAAGTCTCTTTCTTTTTAAATATGCAATGAACGCACGGCCACCCCTCTGCCTCCTCCCTTCTCCGCCTGACGGATGACAGTTCCTATTATCTCCTGGATAATAAGTTGCAAAGATTAGCCATGGGGGCAGACGGGATATGTCACATGTGTGTGTTTGTGTGTGTGTTGCGCCTGTGTGTGTTTGACGGTGTGTGTCTTCTGTTTAGCTGTATGTGTGTGTGGTTATTCATATTTCCCTGTTTATGTTTGTGTGTTTGTTTGCCGGAGTGTGCTTCTCTTTCTCTATATGCATGGACTTCCATCCAGTTGTGTATGTGTGTGTGTGTATTTGTGTGTGTGTTTTTGTGTGTGTGTGTGTGTGTGTGTGTGTGTGTTTTTGTGTGTGTGTATGGCTGGAAGTCTGTCTGTCTGTATGGCTGCATGCCAGCATGTGTGTTTGTGTGTGTGCGTGCACTACAACACACTAGAGGAGGAGTTGATGGGCTAAGTGCCATTACCAGATAATTATGGCTAAAAGTCTCCATGCTAACAAGAACGGCTCATCATCATGGTGCTGGCAGACAGGGACGCCACAAAAAAACATCTGCAATTCAGATTAGGAGCACTTGTGTGTACGTGTGTGTGTGCATCCTCCTGCTCTGTTCCCTCTTCCTCTATATGTGCATGTATGTGTGTTTAGCACGTGATGGGATTACTGTTATTCCTATTTTGAATAAGAAGCCAGCCTCTCAGTGTGTGTTTGCGTGTGTGCAGGTGTACATCGCGCCAATACGAACACTGTATATCAGTGTAATTGGCTGGCACAGGACCCCAGCGTGAGTTGAGTTTGAGGGCATCCATACACCACATAAAGTGGATGGCTGTAATGGGCTCACTCTTCACTCCCTGTGATGGGCTTATTCCCTTCATAAATGGTGTCTGCACTCGGAGGCAGCCCACAACGGGAACATAAACATATGTAAGTTGCAATTACCCAAAAAACAGCAAAACAAATGTGACTACCCTTTTGTGCTGCAGATGTTATTTTTGCATATGTGTGAGAAATGGATTTAATTAAATGTTCTACCTGCTGGGACAGGTGAAGGCGATCAGACCCAGAAGTATCACTAATCTGATTTGCAACCAGCCTGTTAAGCCTTCATCTTTACAATCCCCTGGCTTCCGAACAGGAGTTGAGGAGAGAACAACATCATTTTTACTCATTATACTCTCTTCTACAATTCTCAGGAAATGGGAATACTACCAGTGTGCGGAAGGGGAAATACAAAATTGCCTCACTATGTGTGTGTTGGGCGTCCACATGTTTATGCGTGTAACACTAGTATGTATTGTGTGTTTATGTAAAAGACATTTGGTATGAATGACAAGGGAATGTAAAATAATCCCTCAGAATTTAAAACTTTATAAGATTGTATCAAACAGAAATAACCAATGATACTAAACTGCAGAGTCTACAGAACTTAATTTGTTCTTCTTAATTGCTGGCATTTTTTAGTGTGAGTGTACCTTGACTTATTAAAGTTTTCTATTTCTCTTTATTGTCTTGAACGTTATTTCTTTTCATAGCTACGGAGCACAATGCTTCTGTCTTTATTAGTAGAAACTAGACCATTTCTTTTCAATTTTTATTAATATTCATGTTACAGTTCAGTTTGTATAAATAATGTGACTTTAAAATCTGACAAATCTTTGACAGTCACTGAGCAAACCACAAGGCAAACTTACAGCTCAAATGAATTAGATAATAATCTGCCAAATCTGAGTCGTCCATGTCTTCAGGCAACTGCAAGAACAAAAGAAATACTTGAGAAAGAAGAATACAAAGACTATCGATAGCAGGCGTAGTCCCTGAGGAAATCAAGCAGTTAACAAGGCATAGTGATCAAGGTTATCTAATGATAGGTACTCCGAATCGTCCATTATGCTGGCTTCTGCAGCTGAAAGTTGAGAGCTCAGTGCTTTCCAGAGGGCTGATGTTGAAGCAGAGATCATACTGTACGTTCATTCAGAGACAATTGTCATTTGTGACATCAAGATTATTATCTTATTACCATTGAGAAATAAAGACACTGTTGCCCTTATACAGCTACTATTTCCAGTGGGTACGCTGCTGCACCATTACCTCATGTGTTGTGTCCAATGAATAAAAAAACCTTTCCATGTAGCAAACCTCAAATAAGAGCGGTGGTAGAATGTCACTTAATAAGATAAGATAAGATAAGATAAGATAATCCTTTATTAGTCCCGCAGCGGGGAAATTTGCAGACTTACAACAGCGTAGAGTAAAGTGCACACAAGAGACATAGTAGAAGAAGACAAGCTAAAAATAAAAAATAAAAAATGAAAAATAAAAATAAAATAAAACAAGTATTATAAATAAGCAATAAAAAAAATATATTATATTTACAGACAGAGGAAAAAAAACAACTATTTACATTTAGTCGTCACTGCAACAAAGTAACTTTCCTGTGTAGCCTTCTTATACTTTTTTAAAAATCATTTTAAAGCATTTACTCAAGCAGGTTGGTGATATTGTAGCTCGGTATAGTTATACAATTACAAAGGTTGGACCTTATAATCACTGATTAATTGCACCCCCCCAGGTCAGTATGCTTAGTGACACAAATCCAACACACCCAAGATGCTGTGAAAAGGTGCATGCTGGGTCTGGCTAAAAGCTAAATGCTAACATGCTCCTGGTGGATTCCCCAGCCATGATTTCAGCATTCACTGAGGAACTTTTACTTTTACTTTTCAACTATGTTGTGACTTCAGAGCCTCTTTCAGCTCAAAACGTTTTGGATTTGAAGATTAGACAGGTTATATTGCGACAGAGCGGCCTTGGTGTGCTCATGTGTCACGTGATGCCTTTCAGACAGGTGAGTACAACAACATACTCAGTACTCACTCTCCAAATGAGAACGTCAACATCCGGTGTTGTGTATTGCTCTACCTGACTGTGTGTGCAGTTCTCCCCTTTGCTTTAATCTATGTGTTTGTTGAGTCTATATTATTAAATTGAACATATGTGTGTTGTTTGTCTTGGTAATGTTTTTATTATGTTTTTGATTCTATAAGAAGTGGCAGGTCATGTCAATCATGTGGCCTTATAATGCTTATTTCAACCACAGAGGTGACTTTATTTATTGTTGTTCATTGTTTGTCTGAGTATTGTCTCTTTTTCCAGCTAACCCTAGCGAGGCAACACTGAGGAAGGCTATAATAGGCCTCTATGAATATTGATAATCAGTTGTATGCACAGGCTGCAAAAGCAAAGTGCGTCTGTAGTGAAGGTACTTAATGGACTTGAAGATGTTGTTATATGTTGATATTTAATACAGTCTATTTTGTAAAGAAGTTCTTTCATTTTACTTAACGCTGTAACATCTACTCAGAGCACATTTTAACTGACCTACCTTTTACTTTTGCCCGAGAACATTTTAAACAAGTAGGTACTCGCATTTTTACATTGATTAAATGTCCTCATTCTAATACTCTTTCCATCCCTGCCAATAATATAATGATATAATAATGACAGAAGCATTTTTGCATGAGTACTTTTACTTTTGACACATTTCAAAGAATATGCATGACTTTTACTTTCGCTTGAAGCCTTTCTATAGTGTGATATTGCTACTTTAACGTGAGTAAATGTTATAAGGACTTCTTGATCAATGATTATGAACTTGTGTTTTGTCATAACTTTTCTTTTTGACCCCACATCCTGCCTGAGAGGCTGCATTCAGTTGGGTAGGTCTGAGATAAATAAAGATACCTTTGTTCTACCACCATCTGCTGGTCACTGCTTTTCACTGCATTGTACAATGGCTTTGGAGCTGAGGCCCACATGCACATTAGCATCCTGTTTCAGAGATAAAGCATAATCATCTAGTAGCACTAAATGCACAATATCATCCTCATCCTTGTGAAATCAAACACATCGGAATATATATATATGTATATATGTATTTTTTTTTTGAGGGGGATACAAAAAAATCATGTTCACACACGTTTGATATAGAAGTTGCACTACAGAGCATCCTTTTGGTTCTGTTTTTCCCTCGTTAAAGCTAAAACAACTTATGTAACCTGATCATATTTGTGTGTAAATGTTGTTGAGGCTGCCTTCAAAGTACCTGATAGGAAATTATATTAAGTTCCATCATCTGACATTTAGTTTTTGTATCAAAATAACAGTAAAGCTTCAAGGACAAATTAGTAACTTTTGTCTATATTATGTAAATTACAACTATATACTCACTACTGTACACCATGGACTTAGATCAAAATCATTTTGTGCCTATCCTAACTGATCATTTCTAAAAAATAAAGGCACAATAAATATAGATAAACACAATTGGCAGGTGCTGCTGTTATTAGTTGGAAATGATCGAGAACAACATGAAATACGTCTTTAATCTTCATATTTATTTATTTAGAAGTAGTTCTCTGGTTTGCAACATATAAGCCCGTTGTACAAGGAATATTACAGAGAGGTACATGTTTTTACACTTGACTTTGTCATGTACATACACTTATCCAAACAAGGGAGACGTTGCCCGTTTAGCTTTAGCCAGTGTCGAATCTGATTTATAGTTTCCCCACAAATGTCAAAGGTAGCATTTAAAGGGCACATGACATAGTCAAAACCTCGTCCACATCACACATGTACTACACCACTCAACCAATCAAAGTTAAGCTGAATAATCACATCATCAGGGAACACTCGGCATAATTTCCAATCATTCAAATTCCCCTCCAACACAATCACTGGAATATTTGTCCATGCATACATAAGTATACTATATATGGTAAAAAATATAGCATTTTGAATAAATAATTGTATCATTTATAGAGTAAACTGTCAGACAATACTTGTTATATATTTTTCACAATACTGTATGTACATGTATTTCAGTTACTTCTACAGGAACAGATAAAACTATATATTCAACCCCATGTGAAACAGATTTGATTTCACTTCTTTGGTGTTGAGCCAGTACTGAAACCATATTACATCTGGGTCACACTGGATTAAACATATGGATGTGATGTACTTTAAGACTTAATACACAGGCACGGAAGACCAGATATATCAGATATTTCACACAGCACAGATCGGATCATCCTTTAGCTGTTTAACACCCGGGAGGTACACAGACTCTAATTTAGTTCTCTCAATGTACAGACAACCAGAAATGATCAGATCCGCTGCACTGAGTTAAAATGAATTATTTCTGATCCTGTGAAAATGAAGCCTCATTGTTGAGGAAATCTGTGCTACTTTGTGACACAACAAATGATTATCTTATTACTAAGCCACTGTTGAAAAAATCCCATTGTTTCCGAGTAAATGCAGCCATTGTATATACTACTATATAATCAAGATACTTTATGCTTCATACTTTAATAGGTCTATTTTCAGGTGAATCCATATAGTTTCATGTTAGCACCCATACAAATAGACTGTCTGGGAATGAAAGAGCACTGGTGCAGCATCAGTGGTAAGATCACACTCCAGCTGATAAAGAAATGTGTTAAATTCAGCACTTCACACTGTAGGCATGGCAATGTCTGGCCCACAAACTCTCCTCTGTAGAGAGCGATTTATTATCTGACTGTGAATGCAGACTGGACCTTCATTGACCACATATATGGCAGTTGTTAACATGAGTGGTATTCACCTTTTCAATTCCAACTTCAATAACCCCTGCAACTTGAATCATAACAAGGAAAAAAATAAGGATATCTCAGCCTCTGCTGCTTCCACATTATGAAAGTGCACTACTAAATTGCTGGACTATCCCTTTAAAGCTTTGAAATAAAAGTCAACTTTCAAAACATGATGAAATATGTTTTTTGCCCCCTCCAGAATAGTCGAACACTCCTCTAGCGGCCTGTTTTTTTATGCTTTTTTCTTCATGCTGATTGACTTATTTCCAAGAATCTTACATCACATCATTGGTAAGCAAAAGATTTAAAGTCGTGCTTTTGTGCGAGTCTTTGTGGAGTTTTAACAATCTGTCGATTGAAATCAACTAATCGGTTAGTCAACAACATCCCATGAGGGTTCATTGACTAAGTTTACCTTGGTCGAGGGCAGCCCTACCATTTACAGGTCAAATTATTGATCCATTTGTTTTCTGGAAACTTCCTGACCTGCTGGACATTTAAGGGTTTTCTGCAGGGGTCACTGAAGGGGAGCTGGTAAATTGTAAACATTTGATCGGACCAGTACTCCTGTTTAAAGAACCTTTAGGATTATGGGTGTGCATTTTGTGGGAAATAGAGGAAGACGACCACACTCCCTGGAACACATCTTATCTCTAAAATGTAATATGGTCATCTGATTGAGGCTGTACCAAAGCCCTTCCCTCTATAGTTTCTGATTAGAAAGGTAGTTTTTTTTCATTGATATTGCTTCTTTTCGGACTGCAGCCATAAACAACTCATTACTTTTGGTTTTAACATACAATTTTGAAATATGAATGCCTTGAAGCAGGAACAAAGTGAGCCAGTGTTAGTAACTTGAAGACAGGCAGATCAGACCTTTGTTATCAAGATTAAGTGTCTTTAGTCACACATTGTAAAAAATATTTAGACTCATTCCTATGTCTCTGATAGTCCCATGATCCATGCCAGTACAGTTAGACTTGCTACATTGTTTTCTTGGAATGTATCACAGCCAGCCTGACATTCATTGTGCATTTTGTAGCAGTTGCATACAGGATTGGATTCGAAACGAGCAGGCGAACAAGACATACATTATATTTGAACTGAGGGACGAAGAAAGAGACATGAAAACAGACAGTATTACAACATACTGTTGTTTGTTTAGTATAATAGGCCAACCAGTAGGGGGAGTAACTGTGTATTGGCATGCAGCACCTTCTGAACTGTACAATCTTCCTATTAGAAAACTTTTGTCTTTCTTTAATCAGGTTATATTGTGGTTATAAAAATTAATTTTGTTTGTGTCCAACAGAAAACATTTTATCTCCAACTAAACCATTTTTTCTTTTCAATAATTCACCCATGTTCCTGTATGTGAAAAACATCATTACTATGGCAAAAACAATACAATAAATATTGTCAAATATCCACTGAATGATGGGAAATTTCACCACAAGTTCTATTCTATAGTTATAACATATTTTGTTTGTAATTCACACTTTTGGAGATATATAGTTTCTTAGAGAGAACTGTTTACTGTACACAAAACAATAAAAAAGTGCAGTAGAAAATACAGTTTCTGTGTATGATTATAATGCGTTAAAATAACATTCTACATATACTGTGATCTTAATAATGGCTTATGTCCAAATATGAAAAGAATAATGGCCAATGGTATGAAGAAAAAATAGAAATTATGTCATATTAAATATTGTATATTTAAAAGGTAGATCATGTGCTTAGTATTTTGCTTGAAGAGCTAGTTGATGATAAGAAGCAGCAGTTTGTCAGAACATCTCTTCATCCACTTGCCAGTCCGGCCGTCCCTGCTGCCCTTTTATATTCCCACCCTGTCCCCTACGTAATATCCTTTCAATCACGCTTGTCACCATGGCAACACCTTATTGTCAAATCGACCGGGCCCTGTTTGTTGTCCGTCCACTGAGTGGTTGATGCAGCATATCCATAAACACCCACGGGGCATGTTGGCAGAGATTCGGAAGAAAAATGTGGGCGTACACTCCAGTCTCAGAGGTTTAATGTAGGTCCACGGTAAACAGAGTTTATCCACTTTTTTTCGCTGAGTCTTGTATGGTGTCATCATGTCTTTAATTCAAATCATTTCATTCCTTTTCCCTCTTTGTTGGTGGGCAGAATGTCTTGGAAATTAAAGGGTTGGGGGTTGGCGAGCTGGAGTGGTTTGGAGATATCAGGGTCAGCCCGGTTCAGAGTAGGTCTGGGGTAAACAATGGTTTAGAGGCTTGGGTCGCAGCGTTGGCCTTCAGAAGGTCGACTATCTCTTGGTGGGAGGCTCCCTCTGCCACTGACAGCGCTGACTGTCCATTCTGGGGAAAAACAGAAGCGAATGTCACAGTTTCATCTCAAAGATCATTGCAATGACTCTTCTTATCCTGACTGTGGCAGTGTTGTGTTGCTCTTTCTCCAGCAACTTGACATTATAGTTCATGTGTATTTACTGCACCTGCCCCAATGCAGAAAATACTACTTAGTTGTAAACATCATTGGAAGAGCTGGGTTCAGTATCTGGGAATAGGTTTTTTAGCATAGCATTTTTCCCTTCTTGAAATGCCAGATGAGATTAGGATTTGTAACATTGTAAATCTGATCTAATCATTTTCTCCTGTGCAACAAAGATTATAATATTAATATCCACTGAGAAGATTCTTTGCATCATACAGAAATTGCCTGTGGAATAGGCCAGGCAAAATAATATGCCTGGGAAGGTTATTAAGGACATAATGAAAGGGAAATGGGGAAATGCCTGAAGGCAAGCAAGACGTAAACATCAGTAAGGCAATTTTTGATACTTTAATATAAGAACTTCTTTCTCCAGACCAAATACAAATACTTAAACAAAAAAGACAAAAAAATCTGAAAATATACTATGTATGGACCAACCAATGTTGCATCTGCACTTTTTTCTTTAATATATAGGCTAATCAACGAATTAAGAAAATGCATAAGCTTTACAGATCTATCTATTCCTCTGAACTTAAACTCACATGGATGGTTTTTTGTGTGGTTTTGAACAAGATATTTGCCTGTAGATTCAACAATATTGGTGAAGCAGTTTGTTGGCTTATTTTCAGTTTTTGGATTCATCAACAGCTCAGATGTGTGTTGCTGTCTCTCATAAAATAATGCTAAATCCGTCTCTGTATAGTTTTCGTCTCTGTATAGTTTTATAGTTTTGTCTTCCTTTGACTGGTTGTCAAAGGAAGACAAAACTTGCTCTATAATGTTGTTTGTAACTACCTGCATCATTATCACAGTGTGTCCTCGTGTTTCCTATCTATTATTTTAATCAAAGGCTTGATAATGGACATTAAAGCAAACTAGAACAGACAATGCTGCATACTGAGAGAGATCTCCTGTCTCATGGGAACAAAAACCTCCCATAACAGTGTGAATGCTGTGTATTATAATTGATGTCAATTTCACAAACCTGTTACACAAAGATGACTTGCTTGGATATAATTTGAAATTGCTTGCGAGACCTGCTTATTTCCTCAGTTTTCAGATGATGTCTGTCCCCGTCTTAACACTAAATATAGTGCATACTCATGTGTTGTCATGGAGTCACACAGCAAATTATCTACCAGAGCCACTTTGTAGATTAATGTTGGGTATTCATGTTATACATTCAAATCCAGGTCAAACAATCTACTGAACCGCTGCACTTAAGACATCTCATGATTTAGGCTAACACTGCGTGAGGTGTCCTCTCAAGTCCCATCCCGCAGAACTGGGCAGGAAAAAGTTTTAATGTTTTAATTTTAAAGTAGCATTGGATTCAGCAACATGTTGACTAGGAGTGACAATCCTTATTTGATTTGGCAACCAGACTCTAAGCCCACAGTTTTAAACAGGTGTGGATGTGGGGCTGATGAAATGCTACATGAGCAGTAGCAGAGGTATTGCAGCCGTGATATGGCAGTTCTCTGGGTGCGCTGCTCGAGCTGCAGAGGAGAATCGACCAATCTAGAGAAATCAATGATGTACTAGGTTGAACAATCAATCTACTTTGTGTGGGCCAGGCACCAGCTACTGTATGCTCTATGCCCTTACTGGGCTACTGACGCTGACCGCAGGGGTGGCCAAATATAACAAGCAGCAGGTAACTAGGTATTGAAATGAAGCAGTGATCCCTGGCATCTCAGTGAAGAATGAAACCTAATGGAGTCAAGGCTGCTGATATTTTTGCCCACAGAGAGCACCTCTTTATTTGTCTCTATATTTTATTTATGTAGTGTCCGTTAGCGACCATATTTGTCTGTGTGGCGCGGCATTATGTTGCATATAACACTTCAGCCATGGGACTACATGCTTAACCATCAGTGGAGACGAACTGTTTATGAAGTGAAGTGCATTAACAACAAAATGCCTTCATTTATGTCTAGTTATATGAGAAGAAAAGAAACAGCTTTGAGAACAAAAATGTCCACCTCCTGGAGAGAGCAGGACAATCTGAACAAGATCTTAAAGAGGTCTTACATGTCAGGGAAGAGACTACACGTTCAGAAGGCATCTAACCTTTGATACCTTCTGAACCATCTTCAATGAAAGGTAAAACAGTCCAGTTGACATTGTAATTTAGACTTTGCGGTATAACAGTGTACCTTGTCCACGAGGCTGATGTCACAGCGACCCGTCTCCAGCAGCATACGAACAATGTTTATGTGTCCATGTTCGCTGGCACACATCAGGGCCGTGGAGCCTTCGCGGTCTTGGGCATTTACATCCGTACCGCAGCTCAGAAGCAGCTTTACCATGGCAACACGGCCGTGGCTGACCGCAAGCATTAGTGCCGTCTGGCCCGCCTAGAGAAAGAGTGAGAGAGTTACAGAGAGTTAGAATTGGGAGATGAGGGAGGAAATATAGGCAGTAGAAGAGAAGGAAAAGTTAGTGAAAGTGGACAATTACATTTAGCAAAAGTGGGGAGTAAAGTATATCGTTTTGAAATCAAAGTTTTGTATATGGCCTTTGGTTCTGAATACAGGTTAAAACCGCAGAACAAAGTCTCACAGAAATTCAGTTTCACAGAGCTCTGCATGAAGATTCATTTCTAACACAGTGTTAATGAATGTGCAAAGGGTACATTTAAGAGTTCCTGACATGTCAGTGCACTTCTCTAGTCTAGCATGCATGACTAGTAGATGTCCTTGCTGTTGAGAAAGAATCGCTGAAATTATGGTGAATTCCTGTAATGTGACCCACTTGTAAAAATGTCCTAAGATGCACTGATTTCCCCAGAGGAGTTATTAAATTCCCAGACTTACTACGCCTGAAATACAACTTCCTTTACAACAATAACACATCACACGACACAGCAAATCATTCAATATTCAGTCAATTTAGTGGACCCGATGATTCAGTGCAGGCATATATATTTATATATTACCTGTCTGGAGCATGCATTAACGTCACCCAGTCTCAACAGCTGTTGTGCAACCTCCAGGTCATCAGAGCTCTCAGCAGCCGTCAGTGCAGCGAGCATCACTGGAGTGTAGCCTGCCTTGTTCACATTGTCTGTCTCACAGAGACCTGAAGACAAATGTTTTAATACGTCAAAGAGAACATTTCATGCAATTTTTGCAGGGTTTAACTGCTTTATTGGGACACTTTTTTTTGTAAATTCTATATTCAAGCTCCTCTGGTTAATTCAGCTGCATGTGTCACTGTGTGTGTTTGCATCTCACCAGTATCCAGCAGCAGTTTGACCACAGGAAAGTTTGAATGCGACACACTGTAGTGGAGGGCCATATTCCCATTGCCGTCGGTCAAGTTAACTACGTATGGCAGGAGCGTGGGCGTGGTCAAGCCCACTTGTCTCAGGTATAATCTGACCGTATCGGCCTGCGAGTCCTTCTGGCTGGAGATCTTGAACCACTCCTGGTAGAGCACCACTAAAACCTGACGCTGGGGAGAGAGGAAGATTGAAACGACATAAATGAAAAATCCGCCTGTGTTCCATGAACATTTATATTGTGTGGGTTGTTGAGCAGCTTGCATTTTCAGCCTGAGGAACAGCACATTATTCTAGTCAGTGAAGTCAGAGAGCTCTGACACAACATCAACAAAGAATTGCAGGCATTTTTCACAAAAACAAAAATATTTTTTATCCGTTTATCAAAAACTAAATAACTAACTAACCGACCAGCATGAACATTAACTTTGCCGTCAAATCAGATCTGACGAAGTACATGAAATTATTTTACATAACTTTTAAATATTAAAACGACAGCCGAAAGAAAGTCTTACCATTTCTTTATCTGGTGATGAAACCTCTTCCATTCTGTCTTTTACATAGAGGCAGGCGTCTATAAACCCCTGGTCAACTTTCCCCCTGCAAATAAAGACAAGATGGCACTTTTTTTTTACCCATCCTAAATACATTTCAAAAATATTTTTCCAGTGGAGAACTATCAAGCAGAACAGAGTTTTACAACATCATTTTTAAATTTCAACCAACAAACCCAACATCTGTTCTTTCCCTGATTTCCTTTAATGACATCAAGTCAGCATAACATCTGGCCAAGAGACGGCTACTTTAGTTATTTTGTAAATTCTGTCTAAGATGAAAACCAAAGATAAAAGATGCCTTGCAGTGGGCTCTGCAGTGTACACACACACACACACACACACACACACACACACACACACACACACACACACACACACACACACACACACACACACAGTCAACAGTCTGACGCATTGATGGCACATGCAAACCTCAACAGTAACAGTTTGTGCTGATTCACTGACCAATATTATTAACCATGTGCTCATGGTGCTTTTTATATCATGCACAGTCATACTGAGCATCTCAAGCAGCTCTAAGCCCGAGCAGGTCACACTCTCACTGTACACTGTACTCCAGCCATAGCGTACACGCACGCACACACACACACACACACACACACACACACACACACACACACACACATACACACACACACACACTACACACACACTATATGTACAAGCACACACACATAGGGGCCCTCAACCCTGTCCACATACCTGAGACAGATAAGTGATAAGTCAATGACAGCGAGAACAAAACTGCTGGTTATTTTACCTTTTTGTTCTAGACCCATGGCACTCTGGGGAATGAAGTGTATCCGTGTGTCTGTCTGAGTCCTCGATTAGAGTGAGAGCAGCTTATACTGAAGTGTGTAGGAGCAAGTTGTGTGTGCTTGTGCAACGCTTTTGTATGTGGAAACCAGTGTGCATGAAGTGTGCATGTGTATGAAACAGAGGCTTATACTATGAGTCTTGCGATATGTTAAGAAATAGGGGGGGTTGTACTAAAGTGTAAGTAGGTATGATTGTGTTTTAATTGGATTTTCAGTTTGTGTGTGTGCGGCCCACGGTATAGTGAAGCATCATTCAGCACCTGTCTCAGACACAGTATATAGGCTGAAGCTGGACACAGAACAAAGCCCTGACTTGTTCTCACCTAACATATGACACACTGTCACCTATGTGGCTGCATTGGGCTTTAATCACTTCGTATTACTTGCATTTGACTGATTTTTACTCTTTAATTCGCTTAATGATTGGAGCTGCAGTGAGAAGGTCAACCTTGTTTAATTACTGAATATGAGACTAGTCTTTGGAGCTGCCGTGTTTATGTTCTTTCATTCACTGGGATGGAGAGCGTGGTTCACAGTGAGCAGAAGGTCTGCAGTTTTTTTACTTTGCTTTGCTACTTTGACAAAAAAAAGGATTACCCAACCATTTTTTTTTTTTAAACTTGCCTCATGTATTTTTCACTATCAACAACATCTCTACCAGCAACAGAAAGCAGTCAGTGCTGACCAATCAAAGTTAATTTGGTACCCATGGCGTAGCTTACAGCATAGGCTCCATAGCTATATCAGAACCCATGACAAGTATGAATGAAGCATTGCTGTCTCACCCTTCAGCCTGTTCTTCCAGGAGCTCCTGGCTGCCTTCTATATCCAGAAGGCCTCTCTCACCCTCCTTCGCTGCAGCTACAGCACCTCCTCCCTCGGTGGAGACCTCTGCATCCTTCTGCTGGGTCTCTGCTACCTCCTCAGGCTTGTCTGCTGGCTGAGGCTCTGTCTCCTTTTCCTTCTTCTCCTCTGGTTCTGAGCTGTCTTCCTCCTCCTCCTCCTCTACCTCCACCTTCGACTTCTCATCTCCACTGGACTCCTCGCTGGACGTCGACTCATAGCTGGAGGTGGACAGAAACAAGTGGATGTACACAATATTCAGAGCATAGACACCCACATCATCCATATTATACCATCTAGATTATAGCTTTTGCATTCTCCATCTGTGTTGAGTGCCCATAGGTGGCCTAAACATTTAGAAAATACTTTCTAGCTTTACAGATATCTATCTATAAATGATGCAGTACGGACACAATTTGGTCTGTCATTGGCTTTGGAACATTTAACTCCTGATTCATCACTAAAAGTAATGTACAGAAATTAGACATGGATACAGAAGCAGCTACATCAATGAAAGACCTAAGTAGGTAAATACAAATAGGAAAGCCGATAAGTCAACAGAAGCCAAGGCTAGATAAATACAAACAGATCACTACCCTCTCGACTTCAAGCGTGACATGAGAAAGATGCTTGTCTATTGCAACCTTTGCCCACATATCCAAAACATCCTCCACACAGTTAAACATATACATGGAAATCCATGGGTGTGTTTGTACACTCACATACGTGAGCTTGGACAAAACCTAACCTTGTTCAATAAGGAAAGGCTGATACATTTTTACAGGTGTTGTGTGTGTGAGTGTGTGTGTGTGTGTGTGTGTGTGTGTGTGTGTGTGAGTGTGAGTGAGAGAGAGAGAGAGAAATCATTTGGGTGTATCATAAAGGAACCTCTATGAGGCCAGTGATCAGACAAGTCTTATACTGAATGCCAGTGATTCATGCTTATTTGTAGACACACACACACACACACACACACACACACACACACACACACACACACACACACACACACACACACACACACACACACACACACACACACACACACACACACACACACACACACAGAAACACCACACCACAAGATGCGTTCAGGGGCCACAGCATTCTCTGGATTCCAGAGGAGCTCAAGGGAGAGCAAAGATAGGTTAGACCATCCAAAGAGCAGAAATGCAAACAGCAGCCCAGTTCCTGGTGTGGGAAGAAGACTAAAGATAGTCAGAGAAAATATTGTGGTTTGACATGTTTGTCTCATTATAAATAGCATCTGTAACTGAAATGGAGAGATATTTATTGTCAAGAACAAGAGTTGAAAACTCTGGAGAGATACACTAGATGTGGACCATCTTATATAACCTTTTAGTGGTTATATAAGGAGCAGCACTTTACAATACCATGAATGATAATTTATTATTTATTCTGGAGAATGTTTGTGGAGGTTATGTTTGTAGATCAGTCTAAAACAGGGAGGAAGGAATAGATTTCACTGCAGCTCTGACAAAACACAGCAAAGGCGAGAAGGTCATAAAACAGTGAAGCTCAGGAATGTAACAACATGAACACGGGAATGAAAAATATCTCCTAATGGCCGCCATATGATGATTTGCAGGAGGTAATACCTCTGAAGCAATGTAGACACAACTACAATGCCTTAAATTTGCCTCAATGTTTCATTAAATGTGTGCATGGTGCTGGAGCTGGGCCATATGGTCAATGTCTTCTATCCCAATATAAGTAATTTAATATCTCGATAACAATATATATGCAGATATAGCATGTTTACTGGTCATTAAAGAAATAAATACTCTACATGAAACAACCACATGGTAAAGGCTATTTTTAATCAGACATTGCAAAAAACATCTAAGATATCTTGACTGTTGTGACTTTGAGAGAGAAGCGGATTGCTGTCAGTGCCGTGTGCAAAACTGAGGTATTACTATGAATGTGAATAGCTCTGTAGCTGTATACGAATATGGTTTTATTTGTCTATGATAACATTTATGAACATTGTGAGGACAAAAGTCTGTCTGCATGGTCACGTTGTGGGCATCCACTTCCACTCTGGGGACAAAATCTGTTCATTTTTTTTTTTTTTTTTTTTTTGTAGCTCTAAACTTGGTTTTGCTTAGCAGTGTAGACTAAGGGCATTTGCATATAGAGCGAGGAAGTAAGATCCGGTCGCAAGTGGTCACTTGAGACACATGTGGAGATGCATTCTAATGCCAGATGTGAGCAGATGTACTTTGAGCTGTCAGTTGTGATGGGATTATCCAAGATGCATGTTAATGCCAGGTCTGAACAGGGCTGTTTGTGTGTGTGTTTGTGTGTGTGTGTGTTTGTGTCTTCACAGGTGCTTCATGTTATAACTGTAACACCAGACACCTACCTATAATCACATCAGCCAGAATGAATAATCTCCGTGCTTTGAGACACACCTTTGATCTCCCAACCACTACCATCTGCATAATTACGATTCATCATCTTACGCACACAAACTAAAACACTGCATCCAGCATCAGAAAATGCTGACATAAGCATGCTTGCACAAAACACTGAGGTATCTCAATACTGACAAAAAATATGCACACGCATCACATAAGGTGCAACTCATATTCATGCGAACACACATTCACACTCCCAGTAGCAGCAGTGAGGTCACAGTCAGGGCAGTGTGTCTTCAAGTAAGCCTTGACGACTAACAGCATGAAGCAGATGTGTGAAACACAGCTGGACTTAGTTCACAGTCACTGTGTTCAAACTCAGCCAACTCAGCTTACAATTTATTTGTACACATTAAACCTGAAATATCTGAGACTTGGAAGAATTCTTCAATTTAATCAAGATAAAATTGGACATAGCATTCAGTTATTGTGCACAAAGGATTCATGAGGGTCAACAGAACATTAAAACGCACACTTTTGTGCAAACAAAAATGCACAGAAAAACTGCAGCCCACACAAAGAGATGAATCACAAAAAGCAATTGGACGCTGATAAAAAAGAAGATTTTACCCTCCATTCACCCCAACAAACTTCAGGTTTTTCTTGGCTCCCTTGTTTCCTTGCTTGTCAGCAACACCATTTTTCTTCATAATTGATTTGAGACCTGGTGGAGAGGGGGACAGAGAGAGGGGAAGAAAGAGAAATGAAAAGGAAGTGGGAGGGCGGGCGGGAAAAATTCATTAGGCCATTGGGGAATTTGAGTGTTTTTTGTTTTCTGTGTGCATGCACAATGCTGAAAAAAATCATACTCTGTATTATTCCTGACACGTTCTCATACTTAGACAAAAAACACAGCAGATTGTTTGTCAGTAGCTCATATGAGCATTTGAGATCTTTCACCCCTTTTGTAAAAGTATGGCTGAGATAACGCAACTATAAAACTGAGTCATTACACCTTGTGCCATTGCTAGATGCATGATTTTATTCCCCTCTTCACATCATCTCCAACAAGATTGTTGATTGTTCATCTCACCCAGTAGACATCGCACAACAACATCATCATCATTTCCTCAACTGTCCAAACAGATTAAGTTATGAAAAATAAGGGTTTATTACAGTCCTACCTTTGCAGGATTATACCTAACTGAAGGACAAAAAGTCCTCTGACAGCAACACAATACTAGCTGTCGAAAAGCGCATGAGTAGAACGAGGAACTTGCAGTCTAACAAATTTAAACCCAGTTAAACACCTACGGGAGGTTTTGAACCAACTTCCTGTTGAATTTGTCATCTGTCTTTATAAGAAGCTGAATTGACAAGCTCTGTAAATCAAAAGTTTCTAGAAAAACAAATGTGCTTGCATTTTCTGCAAATTCAACTTCTCCGAGAGTCATACATAGCATTTCCTTAAATCAATTTAATATATTTGTCTTTCAATCATAGAATAAAAGATTTCTGAAGTGGGTATCCAGCAAAAACAATCCAAACAACAGAACAACCAAGTTAAAGTAAGTTATAAGTCTTAAGGCTGAGTAAAAGCAATACATCAAACTCATATCGGTAATACAATAATGGTTTGCACATGTTGACTGTATTTCTATGTGAAAGTATACACAGTATGTCTGCCTGACACACAGAAATACACACTGAGCAGTGTGTGAAGGTATGTGTAACATCTGGCAGAAAAGGGAAGCTAAGCATTTGTTTACTTCATGTAGAGGCAACAATAAAACCATTGTGACTGAACAGCATCACACAGTCAAGAATTAACAGAAGTGCCTGACAAATAAATTGTTAGTGAGAGCTTATTACGTTTTTTAAGGATATCGCAGGTGAGAAGAACTTCAAGATTATCAACTACATCATATCGACTGACTGTTGCAGTTATTTTGGCTCTACAAACGTTCAGGACCTCCCAATTTTTTTTTTAAATCGATGTAGACAGGTCAGGATTATAGACAGACAACATACAACTTTGACATTGTCAGGCCTACTAATGTACGTAACTGCCCGTTAATTGATGCTGCATGGGCTTTTTTTACTGACTCCCCTTGGCTCTTAGCCTGGCATGGATGTCTTAGCTGTGCCTGACAGCGAGACATGGTGCAGAGGCTCTGTAATGTTTTATGCAAGGACATAAGGATGTGGCTTTGAGCCAGATACCACCAGCTGTAAAGATCCCAGCCACCACCAACCTAGTACTGCTTTTTGATCCTATCATTCTCTCAGGAGAAATAGTAGCAGCAGAGTGAGCTTTAGAACATATTTGACATTTTAATACACCCTCTATCTTCTGATAAATAAAACAATGGTGTAATTTAACCTTGCCTCACTGCGTCGGAGATATTTCACCCATCCATACAAATCTCTAAAGCTCCACTTGAGTCTCTGATGACTGGGATGAGTGAACGTTCTCAGCGCAACAGTAGAAAGTTTCTGTTTCCAATATTTTTGGAAGTAAAACACAGCTGTAGTTTAGAGAAGTCGGGCTGGGAATCTCAGATGTCAAAGATGGAGAGAGCAACCACAAAAAAACATTGACAATTTGAGAGAGCACATACTGTATATATATGTATAATATATCGAGGCATGCATGCACACACAATTCACTTAAAATCACTCCTGTGGACTGTACTCCCGACACTGAACTTTAAATGAACTCTCAACATAAAATATGTGTGATGGCAGAGTGATTGTGTACTTCGGCTCCGGGGCCAGAATCCGAACAGTGAGACATCAAGGGAGAGAAGAAAGGCATCAAAAGTGTGTGTGTGTGAGTGAGTGTGTGTGAGGGTCTGTGCTTGAGTATCCATTTGTCTGTGTAAGTAAGTGCTTGTAAGCATACGTGTGCACTTCTTTGTATGAGTGCGGGTGTGTGTTTGTCCATACTGCCTGAAGCATGAAATAGGTACTTGACATACTCATGAAAGTAATTGAATGTTATTTCACCAGTGCTTTGTAGCATGTGTTTGTCAACTCTTTTACATGCCGATAGTTACTGTATCTTTGAAACACTAATTGGTAGAGTATTAGCGTGTGGATGTGACAATACATCACAGTCCATATAACTCAGTCATTAGACTTTTTACCAAAGTATTGGATTTTTTAAGTATCTAAAAGAGTAACCAGTACTATAATTCAGATAAGAGGTCAATTCTACTTTAACTGCCAAAAGTCAAACTGATATCTAGTCACAGTGACAGCTAATTGAAGTCCAACTAAGTACCCCTATAAAGATGTCAAGCAATACTCTTCTATCCTATCCCAACAGTACTTCATGTCTAATAAGTCAGGTACTGTACACAAGAATCCTTGTGTTGACATGGTACTATTGAAAGAAGCACCGAAAGACATGTTTTGACATCATGTTAGTTTATATCTGAATTATTTAATAGGACTGTTGTGGTTTCAGGTTGCAGAGAAAAATGAACTAAAGTCACTAAGAAGCAGGATGACACCACCCTGTTGTCAGTTTGCTAGTAATAGTGTGTCTTACATCGGCTAAGAAGGGTGCTGGTATGAAGGAATAAGCGTTCTACCAGAACTATTAAATATCTGTGACCCCACAGAAATCTGTCAAACTGTTCTGACAGTATTTGGCTACTCCTGTAGGCCTTTTTGTTCAGGGGTGAGAAGTAAGGATGGGAAATAGCTATTTACGGCTACTCAGTTGTACACGTTAATCACAAGATTTCTTGGCAGAGATTAGAGGGAACATGTTGTATTTAAGAGGCATGGAGAGTAGGAGCTGTGTGAGGATAACTTCAGTGAATATGAGTTTGGAACGGCTCATTGAGTCTATCACAAGTAGGTAAGCAAGTATTTGACAGACAGATGCACGCATGTATAGACATTATAAACCATGGGATACTAACTAAACAACAGGCCTACCTTGTTCTTGCTGTTTGCTGGCAGCGGCAGCTTTCTGGCCTGGTGAGTAGAAGGCAGAGAGGACACTGAGAGAGCTGACCAGTTGACTTTGAATTGAGCTCATTTTGGAAGGACCAGGCTTCCCTGCTGGCTTCCCTGTTGTAGCTACAGGAATTGCCTTCACTGCAGGCTTGGCTGATGCTCCTTTCACTGCCTCTGCTCTTTTCCCTGCCTTCTGTTTCTGTGCGGCGGGGCTTTCCTGCTGGCTGGCCGTCTGTTGAGTTCCAGAGCTGCTCCCCAGCTGCGCCCACTGCTCGCCCAGAAGCCCTGTTAATCGGGTAACGACTTGGCCCAAAGCCGCAGGCGACGTTGGTGACTCACCGGAGCCTCTGCGAGGTGGCTGGGCCTCGCCAGCATCCCGACGTGATACCTGGGTTTCACTTGAATCACGACGCTGAGCTGTTTCGCTGGAGCCTCTGCGCAATGATTGTGTCTCGCTTGTATCTCTCTGAGGGGGTTGAGTCTCACTGGAACTTCTACGAGAGCCCTGAGAGGTCTGGGCTTCTCCTGACCCTTGACAAGGAGGTTGTGATGCTTTAGGTTCTTTGGAATCCCGTCGACTTGCAGTGGTTTGAGACTTTCTCTTTGCTAGGGTGCTATCCTCAACCGGAGACGGACAAGGTGCTTGATGTTTTACCTCTGGTTCAGACATCTGAGTGGGGGTTATGGCCTCAAGCTGAAGTGGAACTTGTGCCTGGGGCTGGGTTTTTGTCTGGGGCTGGGACCGCTGGACTTGAGTTTCACCAGATCCCCTACGAGGACGCACCGGAGCAGCCTGAACTTGAGCAGGTATTGGCTGTGCCTGATCTGCTGAGAGCTTTCGGCCTCTCTGGGGTCGTACAGGAACTACTGCCTTAACAGCTTCATTCTCTGCTGCTACTACTACAACTGTGTCAGTGACTACAGTCTCTTTGATTGCGGCACACACAATCACACCTACGTCTGTTTGTTTCGTCTCTACAGTTTCCTTTGCAATCTGTTGTGCTTCAACAATTTCTCTTCCTTCACTCTTAAGGGGTTCCATTTCTTTTGTTTCTGAGTCATTCTGTGAAGTAACTGTTTCAATCTTAGAATCTGTATTTTCTTCAACTGCAACAAGCGCACTGGTGAGCCCTTGATCCTGACTTACAGTCTCTGAAACTATGGTTTCTTCCACTCTGCTTTCTAGAACTGTAATTGAACTCTCTTCCACGGCCACGCTTTCACTTTCTCCACTCTCTCTTTGAACACTTTCATTTGCTTCTATATCCTCTACTCTTTCACTGACCACACTAGCTACATCTTCTAATCTTTCACTTCCTGGACGTTCTCTCACTTGACTCTCTGCCTCTACATCTCTGGATGGGTTGTTATCCTGTCGTCTTTCTTCCTCCGTCTCAGTCTGCTGGTCTGTCCTCTGTGCTCCAACCGTCTCTGTCACCCTGTCCACAGTGTTCACTCTCTCTGTCTCTGTCCCCCGGTCTACACTGCTGGCCCTCGGTCTCTGTGGATGGTCTGTCACTGTCTCCCCCTCTGTTTCTGTCACTTGGTTTACCCTTTCTGCTACGGGCGTCTCGGTCATCTGATCCTGAGTGGCGATCCTCTCCGTTACTGTGCCCCGTTCCATGCTGTTGGCTCTGGGTCTTGGTGGGCTCACAACAGCTGCTTCTGCCTCCATCTCTATCAACTGTTCATTTGTGTCAACTTTATTAGTTTCTGTTCCTTGATCGATACCTTCAGCCCCTGGTGTGGGTACAGACACTTCAATACAGATTCTATCTGTATCGGTTCCCTGATCTACTGTACCAGGTGGCTCTGTCTCTGTCTCTTGGTTTGCAAAATCAACTTTCTCTGTCTCGGTCCCTGTGTCAATACTGTCTCTTCTTGGCCTGTTTAGTGCTTCTGGAGTACACACCTCCACTCTCACTCCATCACTCAGTTGTAGTATTTTCTCCTCTTTCACCTTGTTCTCATCTATTTGTTCTTTCAAAAGAGAATTGGTTCTCTCCAGATTTTGGCTAGCCTGAGTAAGTTTAGCCTCCAGTATCATTAACTTTTCCTGCAGATTCAGCATACTGTCTGGGTCTGTCTCAAGTTTGTCTGCTTTTGCTGCGTCACCATCTTGAATACTGCTAGTCTCTGCGTATTTTATAGCCCCCCTAAGTGATGTTAATTCCTGTCCTGCAATATCCTGTGATAGCTTTTGCACTGCATGCTCCAGTGTACTCTCTGTCTCTTTTTGTTTGTCCGATTTTTCTGATGGTTGTGTTTGTCTCGCAGATTCTTGATTCATCTCCCCCTCTTTTTGTAAAACTTGACTTTTCTCTGTAACACCTTTCCCTGATACCAGCTTTGTCGGCACACGCTCTGAAGCTTCTAAACCTCCAGTGGGTTGAGTCATCAGAGCTAAGTTGAGGCCTTCTGTAGGTCTGTGTCCTTGTGGCTGAGTGTGTGTCCCAGAATCCGAATTGGGTCCTATTGTAGAGGATGATTTGGAAACCTGCGCTCGGACCTGGGCTTGGAGCTGAAGCAGTAGCTTCTCCCTCTCCTCCCTTAGTGTGCAGATCTGAGCCTTGAGTTCTGGGATGGTTTTAACCTGCTCCTCCAGCTCTCTGACCCGCTTCAGTGCCACTGTGATCTGCTGGTGAAGCCCTGTGCGATCCTGAGGAACACACCGTCTCTCTGTTATGTCCGGTGAAGCACGAAAAACGTTCTCCGTCGAGCCGATCTCCGGTGTTCCCACAATACGGTCTGGACTGCTCGAATCAGAACCTTTCCTCTGCTGTAATGTGATGGGCATGCTTGATGCTCGGAGCAGGTTCGGTCGACCTTGAATTCCCACAGTTTTCTCTTCAACATCCTGAGCCCCAGCTCCTACTTCATCTCTGGGCTTTGCTGAAACATAGCCAGCTTTTTGACTGGTTGTCCCCCTGCTGGTTTGGCTGGAAGTCCCCCCTTCACTTGCCCTGAAGTCGTAGATCTGTTGGACCTCCGTCACCCGTGATTTAGGCTTGGTCCCCAGGGTGGACGTCCCCGACCATGTGCTGTCCTTTTCCTTAGGAGCAGGCCTGGCCCCATGCCCAGGAAGGCTGAAATTTCTGGGCAGTGTGCTGAATTTGGCTGGGCCCTTGACCCTGCGCTGAATGTGGACCCTTTTGATGGTATTGCCTTTTTCAATGTCGTCAACATACTTGAGGAAGTCCAGGTCCAGGTGGAAGCCATAGGGAGTTTCCACTGAGTAGGGCAGCTGCTTCCTCTGAACGCCACCCTCACTGGCCTTGGTCTGAAAGCCGTTGGCTGTAAGGAATTAACATGGAAATCAATCAATCAATCAATCAATCAATCAATCAATCAATCAATCAATCAATCAATCAATCAATCAATCAATCAATCAATCAACCAACCAATGCTTCTCCTCCTCCTATTACTACTACAAATAATAACAATGACAATAATAATAGCTAAAATGAAAAAACTCAAATGGATTCACATGTTCAATTTCTCAATAAAATGAATAGGAACCAAATCACAGGATATCATCAGCATTATTATTCCTTATCACCTGCTTGTAGAGACAGGCTGTACGGTGCTGCACAAATGTTTCTTCATTATGTAAAACCATATCTCTTACTGGGTAGTAATTATCATGCAGCGAATGCGCCTAAACAAACTAATCAGCATGCAACATGCTGCTCATGCTGTATACATTTTCTGAATAGGGTTATCACCTGAAGGAAATGAACCCTTCACTGCTTTTGGCCACATACAGGAACAGGAAGTTAAACATATAACCCTTTGTGTCAGATAGTGTGTCCTGTAATGTACAACCAGATTCTATATGACCAATTACTGTGTTTACAGTTGTAGAAAAATAAGAAAAATCTGATTTGTGTTGCCACAAGTTTGAAGCAGGGGGATGTTCTTTTGTAAAATGCATGCTTAGTGACACTCACCACTTTTCTTGTCCATCATGGGAGGCGGAGTTCTCAGTCATCGACTTGTGTTTGCTACAGTTGGAGCTAGCAGCCTGGATAAAACAGAAGGGAGAAAGCTGTGAGAAAAACATATTATCCATAATTTTTATCTGAACAGAACTGAATTCTACATTCGACGGTATCAGATTTTTATAGGAGGATGATGGATCTGGGAAATCAAATGAATGGAGGAAAATAGTGTTTGGACCTTGTGTGATAAGGTAGCTTTCCTTTGTTGGAGTAACTTGTTCTCCAAGATTCACTATATATTTTCACTGATCCAGTACAGCAAATACAATCAAACTAAATTATCACCGACTCATACAACAAATATTTGAGAAAATCAATAAGTTGTGTCAGACCAGGTTTCACTCTTGGCTAGGATGCCAGGAAATAAATGGTACAAAATATGCTCACTTGTGTCATAACTAAGCTAAGCAATTTGAAACTGTATTTAGGTAAACCAAACATTATGTAAAAAAATGCATGCAGTAATATTTAATGGCACACCATAAAACACAACATATTTTTGGTCTCCTTGTATGACAAATTGTTCAGTGTGAAGCCGAGCAGCATAACTAACAATCCAGATGGTTATACTGGGGTGAGGAAAGGCATTCAAATAATTTGTCTGATATTCAGCCATGACTTTTATTGTAAAAAGGTAAATATGCAGTTATTTATTATGCAGTCTCTGCTTCTCTACTGAAGACAACATTATGAAATTATACCAAGCAACAGCAAATATTAAGAGCACAATGAGGGTGAAAGGCAGCACCATTATGTCCATTAACTTAATTTAAGTTGCCTTTCGGAGCCAGACCTTTAGAAGCCATTTAAAGTCAACACAACCCTGGACGGGTTCACAAAAAGGAACACTTTCCATTTGGTGTCACTTTGTATCATTGGTTCCTCCTGGAGAAGCCAAGAAACTGGAGACACTTGCCCTTTTTTTTCTTTTTCTTTGACAATTCGCTTGCTGAAGAGTTAATCTAAGTGAGATGGAAAACAATTCAGCAAGGTGAGCAAAACTTTTAAGGGCTTATCTAAGGCCTCCTAATAAAATATCCACTACTTATGATTAAACCCGGCAATTCGGTCAGATTTGTGTGAGCTGCACAGCTGAAATCCGTATTAAATAAACACTTGAGCCCTCACAGACAAATGTCAACTTTAAGGCTATTTTAGCAAATAGGCACACATTATTCATGTAATTTCAATGCAAATTTGTGTCACTGGAGAAAAATATCTGCTGTGTAGGAGACATGGCACACCTAGTGCCTGAAGCTCTGGTTTAATACATGCTGATGTTCAAACTTCAACGTTTTCATTTTTTTAGTAGATGGTCTAGCACACTGTTTCACATTATACTTTATGTGTTGGAACAGGTACGAGAGGTGTTTTTTTTTCTCACCAAGCTTTCATGTATTGTATTTTATTATGCCCTTGGGTTACAAGTTACTGCAGATATTATAACCAATGCTATATTGCAACTCAAATAGTAATAATAATGCAACAGTACAGCTTTAATGATGTTACCTCTGCCCTTTCGTATTTTAATACCATCTTTACAACCAAAGAAGATAAAGGTATAATGGGGAATATGAAAACAAAGTCTCTAAAGAGGTTTTCCAATTTGAAATGGCTGCTTTGATGTCTCAAAAGAATGTGAACACACACCTCCACATTGCACTGTTCCACAAGGAGTTTGTTATACTGAAAAAAATGTGTTATGCATAGCGATTCTTTTAATCTGTAGTAGTTCAGTTGTAGTTTCTTATCAAATTTTCAACTGACCCTGTACCAACAGTTTTTTCTAAAAGCTAACCACACTCCATTTCATGTCCCATATATATAGCAGCCCCTGTAATCAATGACTATGGTAAATATGCAATAAAACATCCATTAAAGCATATTTAGATATGTTTGTGTGATTGTACAAAACGGAACTTAGCTGATATACAGAAGTTTTTAGTAAGTGCATAGTCCAGGCCACTGGGTCAGCTGTGTGTTGTGCTGAGTGGGGACATATTGCAAGGCAAGCATTACATGAGCTGAAAATACAATCAATCAAAATGACAGCCAGTCCACCCAGGGGCCTAAACAGGAACCTGTACCGTCCACATAGATTGAGCTTTAATAATGAAAAGAGCTGGTGACCTGGAGCAGAAATGTTGTCTTTGTTACAGATGAATAGATATACAGGCACACATAGATAGAGACCCACAGATCAACTGACTGACAGCCTCTGCACAGGATCTGACACCATGTGATTGCTACCATGGCAACCCTTCTTCAATCCAGTACTTATGCATCTCCCAGGAGTAAGGAGAGCACAGGCATTCCTGACTCCTCCTGATGCTTTATGTGACCATGATCGGCTTGCTGTCCTTAAGGCTTAATTAGCCGTTTCGGGAGCAGAAGAATGCTGCTCGTAATTGCTGAGTAAAGTACAGAGAGACCCCACTGGCAATTATGCACAGTGGGCAGGCAACAAAACCCTCCTTAATTAGATCATTACCGAAACGGAGAGACAGAGGGAGTGGGAGAGAATGGAGAAGGGACCATAGGAGGGGGAACTAAACAAACAGGATGGAGGAGAAAAGGAATAGGGTGGAGAACATGTGGATGAAGATGAAGAATGAGAGCTTCAGTTTGGCAGACAAATATGACAGAAAGAAATGAGGAGGGCAGAAGTGACCCAAAAGATGACAATCAGTGACTTGACAGAACTGTAAAGTAAGAGACTACCTTGCCTTCTCCTGAGTGCAGTTGTGAGGAATTTTTCTTTTTTTAATTGAAGTCCTTAATGCTTGTAAGGCTAATGAAAGGCCTCAGAGCAACAGGAATCATGTTGTATTACATGACCTTCAGCTGGGTAATATACATGAGTAGCATTAATTATGAGTAATGGTTTATATTATATATAAATATCCACTGCAAATGCACAGTTTGTACATAAAGACAGTGTTATTGTAGCACAGTCTTTGGACGATATGACAATTGAATTATTCTGGCCAAAAGAATTGCAATTCACGAGATTATCCTGATATTCATCAAATTATGCTTAAAACGCATAAAGTTTTAATGGCACTAAAACATATTGGAATCACTTAATCTTTCATGATGTAAAGACTTAAATATATGATTGCATCACTGATAGGACGCATCCTTTTTTAGTGAACATCCTCTTGGTGGAAAAACAAATAATCTTAAATAGGTAATCAAAAATCTTACAGTCCCCCTGCATAAATAAAGTAAAATATATTCTTTAAAAAAAAAATTGCAACATGATGTGACTGTTCTTACTCACATAATTTGTGTTTTTAAAATCGGGCTCTATTTTCCCCTTCCTTATGATAGTGAGCTAGACAGAAATTTACACTTAACTTGATCATGGAAATTCACCATGATTGATTTCTTATTTTTTATTGCGCTCTGCAATAAAATCCCATATTGCCCCATACCTAAGCACAATAACTAGTAGATGATCCAGGTTAGGCTTGTTATTAAATATTGGATGATGCATGATCCACAATGGATTACAGTCATAATGACACTGAGCTAAAAGCTCATAAAGGCTATGCTAATCCGAATTGACAGTGTTTGCTACAGGCTAAACAAGGCTAAAAGGAGGCCACGGGTGTGTGTCCAGAACTGTGCTGCATGTGTCAGCACCACTTTAGTCACCCTCTTTGTCGGTGTTGTTTATGTGTATGTGCTTACAATGTGACTGATTGAGGCACTGTTATTGAAGTCTCTCTGTCTCACACATGAACATAATAACCCCTTTAAGGACATGCAGGAATCACTCAACGCCAATCCAATAAGCGTGACAGCTGGTCGAGAGGCGGCAACGTCGGTAATGTGAAGCCCGGAAGACAGGAATAATAAGAGTATAGTAAATAAGCTCATACTGACAGCCAGACGTTTTCATGTCATCAAGGTTGAAACCTCAACCAAAGTAATATAGTTTTTAGGGTATTTTGGAACAGAGACCCACAAAGAAATACTCATCATTGTATTGTAAAATGTCAAAAACACAAAACAAATTTTTCAAATTATATGTACACCTACTCAGAGACCAGACAAACACGCATACACAGAGCATTACTGCTGACGCAACCTACCCAGAAAAGAGGGGAAAGCATTAATTGAATGTCACGGGTCATTACATTGGAGTGTCTGTGTATTGGATATTGAATTAGTCTGATACACTGACACAGAGCAGGCTCAGATAGAAGACAGGCCGACAGGAAATAAGATTGGAGATCGCAAGCAGGGGCCAGGTGGTGGGCGGATGGGAGAGAGAAAGTGGATGATGAGAAAGTGTAAAAGAGCAGAGCAACTCTACGGTAACCGCAGAGCAACTCTACGATTATGTTTCCAACTCCTCTAGCTGTCATTCTGTCCCTTTTCTGCCTAATACTTTATCACATTAAAATTGAGGAACACATGAATGCATTACATCTTGTACAAATACACTAAATCACTGTGCACCTGGTTGCAACTCCAAACATGATTGTTTATCAGCTATTTTTGTGAAAGCGGCGTCAGAGGAAAAGAAAACAGACACAGGCCCGTCAACGTTTCAGAATTAACAAAAATATATTTTTCAACACATGGAGCCCACTAAACACTACTTGAGCACAGAATTATTCACAAGATCCCAAAGTTCTTCTTGCCTCTTCACTTCACAAAGTGAACCCCATTGATGCATTTAACTTTAAAATATTAAAAAAAAAAAATCTCTGCCCTCGGACCCAACTAGAAGGCCCGAGTCCACCCATCCCTCTCACAAAGTCCTGTGAGAACACTACAGCAGCACTGACACAGGCCACGGGTCCTTGACGTGGGACCAGCTATCTCTGTTTACCCATGTACTACCTTGAGAATGAAAGCAGGATTGTCCACCTCAATACACTGACTCTCAGCCTGAGAGAGACACAAACAAAGTGGAGCAAGAGCACATGTGCAGACAAACAGGGACACAGATAAAGACGCATATGCAAAGTGCAGAACACTTTGGTTAAATGGCTTCTGCAGCACAGTCTTACTGGAGGGCAATTTCAACAAAGCAGCAGAGATGATATCTCATGGGGCACCACAGTCAAATATTATTTTGCAACCTAATTTGGGTGTTAAAATGTATCTTATTAACATTTAAAGCTATTTGAGGATATTCAAAAATTTAAACTTACTGGATTAAAAACAATATCTAGCAGTTTTTACTTCAGATGTCTCTTAGCAGGTTTACCTCATTTGAATTAGAAGATTTTTTTTGCCACAAAGTCTTACTTAAAATAGATTTAACATCACATCATAAAAACTGTTACTTTTTAAAGGAGCTTACATTAAATCAGATTTTTGTTATCCATTTTGTACTCATCTGCCTCCCATTACAGAGCAGTTCCCAATGATACGAAGTGTGAGTGAAGGCCTCAGCTGGCGTAATTAGTTCAACTAGTCAGTTGCAGGTGAAGATCACAATCTCGCATAATGACACACTACAACACAGAGATGCTCAAAATTCCCTAATAAGGCAATCAGCAACTGGAAAGTTTATGACTGCTAAACCAGATTAAATGCAGGATGTTGTTGGCCTCCAGAACTTGAGGATGGAACTAGGAGACATTTATTGGATATCTCGGTGCTGAGTCTGTCTGTGCTCTATAGGAACTGATTAATCTCTCTGCTCTGCAAGAGCTATTTGAGCACAGTCTGGTCCATCCTACTCCAGTCTAAGATTATCTCTGTGGTATATTACAACAATATCCTCTTGTACTGTAATACATCTCCAGACCTCTTCTTTCCAGTCATAATCCAGTATGATCTAGTCTAGTCCAGTATGACTGTGGCTGTATTCACAAGGGAACAGATTGTTCCCTTTATGCTACACAACATCTGGCAATCAACCCCAGAGAGAAAATGAGAGAGGGAACTTCTGTCTATGGGCTTCATTAAACAAATGAATGTCTAAATCATCCCGCAGGGCTGCAGTGAGTAGGCTACTCGGTTTTATTATAGGTCAGACTGCTTTTCTGTGTGGAACTGCAAATTGAGATTATGAGTTGCACTCGATACTTTAATAAAGTGGAAAATGAATTTAATTAAGATAAGCAGAAGTTGTCCTCACAGTACATCAGTGAAAATATGGGCAAAAAAAACTAAGTTAAAAAGCTCTTTACATCCAGTCCTTAACTGGTTGACAGTTATTTGTAGAGCCCAAAAGAGACAAAAACTAACCAGCTGTGCCTGTTACTGCTTTAGTTTAGCTTACATCAAACAATATGTTCTGTTTGTGACTGCTGAATAGAAATGTTCTCTCTAAGCTCAGAGCAAACAATAGAAAACCATGCTTGGACAAAGAAAAACAAAAAAGGCGCAAATTGCTGGCTTTTAAGTCTATCTGTCTATTGTTCCGTTGCAAGCCTCCTTTGCCTCTGTGTAAGGAAATTAGTTGTAAATCATCAAACACTTCAAGGCCCAAGATTCCACTTGCATTCAGAAAGAATGTACAGGATGCATGTGGAAGATGACCTCCAATGTATCTTTATGTTCAACTTGGAAAGATTTGCTTTGGCTGCTGCCAAATATTAGAGCTCTGTTGCTTTGCAGCATGAGATGGGTAAACTGATCCCCTGATATCCTTGTCAACATCTCCGAATTAATACAGACACCCAATGTTGAATAAACAGACCTGTATCTGTATCCATTATCCATTATCTGGCTTTTTCTTGCATAACTGGTAGTAGTTTAGATATGTCAGACCATGTTCACAAATGGCCTTCACACGGCACTTTCCACCTTGAGCCATGGTCCTTTGTTGATGTTCAGCAAAGCTATATTGGGCACTGAACATTGCTTAAATTTACACAACACTGCTGCCCTCAAAGTATTGATAATATGAACGTTAGCAGTTTGTTCAATCAGATTACAGCCGAATGAGGAGCTTAAGCAGTGAGAAAGACTAAGACTAAATGTAACGGCATCAGTAATCAGACAGAGATATAAGCTTTGGTTTGCTTCTCTGCAGTAAATGCTATTCAACATCTGTAGCTGAGCACTGTATCCATTTCTTGTCCTTGCAGCCGCATACACACAGGAAATATTTTATCTGTATACACTGTGAAAGATGTTTTTTAATATTGGATAATTTTGGAGCGTTTTTGATGGTTGAAAAAGGGTATCGATAGAGGTCAAAAAATTGATGCCATTTCAACTTTATCTGTATTGGCGTGACCGTAGCATTACCACCACTGTCCGGCTTCTGCCTCAACTGTCAAAGGACAGATAACTCTTACACCAGGCCCTCCCTGCAACTGTTTTCTTATCAGCCTATCGCTCGATGGCTTTATCTTTCCATACACAGAATGAAAGCCTCTTCTGTTTTCAGGGGTCTCTCCTCACGCCCTAGTGGTATTCCAGCACAAGGAGCAACTGCCTGCTTTCATTAGCGATAAGGGAAGTGACACACCATCTATTATTCATCGGAGCACACAGCCAACCCCTTCTAGCTGGAGCTGCGTTAGCATTACGGCTACATCCGCTCGAGGAAGTTAATGAGGTTGGTGAAGTAACTGCTACCGCTAATTGGAATCTGGGCTATCTGACGTTCCTATGTCAACATTAGCAGATGTTAAAATGGATTGAAAAGTATGGTGACAGGTGATGAAATGAGCAGGGACAGTTGGAGATGGGTGGCAGAGTAAGGGATGGCAGGAAGATGGAGAGAAAGAAGAGAGAAGAAGGGAATGTGGTGGAACAAAAAGTGAAAAGTAGACAGGACATGGGGAAGAGGGATGGGAGGAATGAGAGAAAGAGCAGATTGGAAAGAGAAGTGTGCTGTACGTTGCCAAAGACTAAGATCACTTACAGCGCTGCCATGTCACATTACATCAATTTTGCTCCCTATGACAGGCAAAGACAACTCACACACACACACAAACATGTATAAAATATTCAAATGTACACTATAATCAAGTCTGAGCTGATGTATTAACATGCTCTAATGGAAACGTGGGTTATAAATAAATCTGGGTCCCCCTGCTCATTAATTATCACTTTCTACTTACGCAGCCAATATAAAGGAGGCGCACACACTCACATGCAATCAGAAAATTTGAACACGGTCGGGCAAATATCAAATAAGACAATAGTGCACGGAAGCACAGTCAGAAATGCGTTCACACACAATTTATTTTCCCTCACAGTAACACACCTCCCGGTGATAAAAAGCCTGTGACGGCTGTGCAGCACCGTCTGCAGAGCAGGCAGGACTACTCTGGGAGGAAATCAACACTTCTAAATTCGCACTCTATTGATCTGAGCATGATGACAGCCTTCCAACTCGGCTTCTGCTTGCACACACAGGAAAAACACACTTACATGTGTGAGAACACGGACGGGACACGCACTTTCAAATACCACCTAGAATAGCTTCTCAGTTGGCTGATAGCCCAACTGAGAAGCTCAATAACATTTCACTGTGTTGTGTGTTGTGTGTGTGTGTGTGTGTGTGTGTGTGTGTGTGTGTGTGTGTGTGTGTGTGTGTGTGTGTGTGTGTGTGTGTGTGTGTGTGTGTGTGTGTGTGTGTGTGTGTGTGTGTGGTGATTTTCAGCCTGTCCATTTATTCCTCCCGCATTGTGTCAGCTGCCAAAGCTGTGTGGGGAGTGCTAACATTCTGTGGACAGAAAAACACCCCTCTATATCTCTCTCTCTCTCTCACTCTCTCTCACGCACGCACTTACACATTTATACAAACACATACACACTCTTTTTTTTTTTTTCTCACTTCACACTCTTTGTCACACATCCCAGGCAAAAACATGTGACCTATGTTATAGCCTGCAAAAATAGACTGGGAAAGAGGGAGTCAGAAAAGAGGGGGGGGGGTAGCAGATCAAAGAGGAAAATATGTGCAATGTGAGGTAAATAAAAATGGAATGATGGCAGAGGAAAACTGAGAAATAAAGAGAGAAATGTGTTCATGAGAGAGAGAAAAGTAATAATAATAATAATATGGGGGAATGAGCAAACAAGACAAAAATGTGAGGATGAGTCAGAAAACAATGTCATGGGGGGGGGTCTGCCTCTCACCTGCCTCACAGCTCCACTCACCTCCTGTCCTTCCTGTCTCTGTGAGTGCTACTGCCCCTGTGTCTCTTTTAACCTCAGTAGAGAAATAAAGGAAAAAAGGAGGGGGAAGGGTTCAAAAGGGGTGGTGGTGTTGGCACAAATGGTGCTGAGGGGTGGAGGGAAAAGAAGAGAAGAGAAGAGAAGAAGCTCTCTAGCTGGTCAGACTATCAGTTCTCTTAGTAGGATAGATTCGACAGCCTGCCCGCTGCAACCAACTGCCCCAGAAAAATGTAACGCCCTGAAAGATAAATGGGCTCAATGGAAAACACACACACACACACACACACACACACACACACACACACACACACACACACACACACAGTAATCAGCCACTGCTGCCTCTCTGTACGCGTTATAGATAGTGCAACAACTTCAAGTGTGTGTTGATGCGAGTGTGTGTGTGTAAAGCTTGAGATTTCCTAAAGTTAAAATGACCACAAGGGATACATGCCGCAGAGTGGTTCTGTGTTTGTGTGTATGCAAACTTTTTGTGTTAATTAATGCATCGACCGGTGTGTGTGCACGGAAGTGGGTTTCTGAGGTATGTGTAGTTAGCCTTCGGGCACAAGGCCTGACTTGCACCAGTCTAATTATTACTGGAGGACTTAAAGTCAACCCCTACTGTGTTGCCACAGGGCCACACGAGGCTAACTTTGACCTGGTGGAGCTCCACACAGGATCAAAACGACTTTTTTAGATGCATACAACATGCCTTGCTGGAATTTAACGAGTAATCCATCTCAATCTGTCCATCTCAATAATGAGTAAACCCTGGTTGGCCAGGCTGGCTATGAAGTGTAAATAATTAACAGCTTTTAAATAGGCTAACTGCCCAGGCTAATGGTTCCTATCTCTTATCTCGTTCCTGCACCGATCCCTCAGACCACCAAAGCTTATTCTCCTCTTATGGAGTGTGCGCAACACATTTTAAAAGCAAACATCCACCCTAAAACAGCTCAGCAGCAAGCACGTAGCATCTGTAAAATATAGCCTCCACACTTTGGCTTGACGTGCCATGTAAGTGCAGAGATATACAGAGCACATCAAATATTTATATGGATACATGGCATAGCTTTAGCAATGCCGGGCCTTTAAATAAAACCTGTCTGAATGGATGTTTTCTGGAGGCCAAAGGGCTTATTCTAAATCAGACTGGAGGTAGGAAAGTTATCCTCACACTGCTGATAGCCTAACTGCTAATTTGCACGATAATTGAGTAATACATTACTTTGTTTACTTTGATGATGCTGTTTGTAATGACTAAATAAGAGTTATGCACGCAGACCATGTGGGGATGTCTGAGAGTGTGTGGTGGAGACAAATTGTAATGCTTATGAGCCAGACATAGAAGAGAAAACAAACAGTACAGTATGTGGATGCACAGCACAGTGGAATCCATTACACATTATATATGAGGAATATAAACAGAAGATAAATACGATGCAGACCTTCCTCACTAGCTTAGAAAGACATGTCAGTATATTTCTTGCACGATTTTCTTTCCTAAGAGAGATTACTTGCACAGAGAACCGTTGTCAAACACAAATCCATGGCTAAATCACCCCCCTCTACCTATGTGTCCAACACACTGCATAAAATCAGCTCACATCCTTTCATCTAAAGCAGCAGACAGAAAGAGGGTGTAATGCGGCCTAGAGGGTTAAGCTTCCCTCTTACCGATCACATGAACCGTCTCCTGTCAGGAGGGATCAGATCCCACCTCCGACCCCTAGGACTTCTAGAGTCTCACTCTTTTTACTGTGTGTTAAGGTTAGATATTGTCGTCCGTCTCGCTTGTTCTCATGTAAATATAAATGAAAATGCAATCTCAAAATAGTGTGAAACAAAACAACGTTTTGGAGTGAGTCTGCCTAAAGTTCAAGTATATCTTTGTCTTGAAATAGGGAAGATGGAGTAGGAAATTGAATTCTGGGTTGGTGCAGCACCCACAGTAATACGGAGTATTAAACTGACCCTCTCAATCATGGTGGAGGGGTTCACACGACCACATGACCCTGAGCCCTGTGGGGAAATAGCTGATGGAAGGTTCTCCCAAGGGAAGGCAAAACGATTTAGTTTGTATGTTGCGTCTTCTGTCCACGTTTGAAGGGCAATCTTTCTTGAGGACAATTATAGTGTTGCATTTGTTGGTACATAAACAAGTGATGAAAGTAATTGTGTAAAAAATGGAAAGAGAGCTTGAATGATAAGTTCAAATCTTTCACACTTTCTCACTCATTGTTGGACGCAACCCCCCCAATTCCAACATCGGAAAGGTGTTGGGAGAATAGGTTTTACGTGCTGTTTGACCATCTTAAGAAGTTTTCCTCATTTAATGACCAAACGCGTCATCTGTAATGACCTATAAACACCTGATCTTATTGGAAAGACAACATCATTTGTCTGTGCCTCCCAAAACTGTTACAAATCATTGTTGGAAAATAATTGTTTTATGAGTTGACAATGTTTGGTTAGGTTTCAGCGCAAAATGGTTAGGTTTGCGGAAAGATCTATATCAGTAGTTAAGGTTAGGGGACCTTTCTCATTGTCTGTTGACTGGAAATGGGAAACAAAAAGATGTTTCTTGTATTTAGGTACAAAGTTTTGTTACCCATCCATCCACCCTCCTCTGTACAAGATAATATCACCTGACTTCTCCCCTTGCTCACGTCATAATTAGCCACAAGAGATTTTGTCACTTGGATGTAAACATAAGGCCTTTTGGAGTACTTGCTGATACTATGGACATTGTGTTTTTTCTTGGAAGATCAGTCTCTGCCGTCACCACGTGGGCTCACAAGAATAGGTGTAAGTGTACAGTTTGTAGACAGTCAGGTGACCACTGAAGGCAGGGACCTTGGTGGACGGAAACCTGGCTTTAGAGATTTACTCTCCATATCTGAAACTAAAAAATATATCCGTGTGGGACATATGTGACAAAGTGTATTGTATTCTCTCTGCTCTAGGGTGACCAAAAACACACAGTTAAAACGTTGAAATAACAACAGGCAGCGTTATGTAAAGTCTGGCACCACAGGATTCTGCAAATGTATGTGTTTGAAAGTGTCTGGCTGTGTGAGAAAAACCTAAAAATATTTAACTGCTGCACTCTACAGCTCGTAAACATACAGTTCAGCATAACAGCTTGCAGTCATATGTGGGAGTTTTATAACTGGTAGTTAAGAAACACAAAATAAAGTATTTGTTATATGCAGAATGTAATTATAGCTAATGATTAGTAGCCACCACTCTCATCACTCACCATCAGACTGACTTTACAAATAAAATGTTCTCCTACCAAATTTTTAACCCACCTCAAGTCAAGATTATTTTTTGAATATTTGTCTTTGCGTTTAGTTTTTTTAATTACACCGATTATGGAAATGGAAATTATTAATGTTTTCATTATCCTGTAAGGAATACTCTCATTTAAAAGCCTGCTGTGTCTCGTAACATAACTTAGAAAAATGTCAGCTTGAAATGAATGCCAAACCTTGCAATACACAAGTGTATCCTGCAGTATGTGTATGCATGTGTGTGAGTGGGTGCAAGTGCGAAAAAACCCAAACAGTTTTTACTGGCAAAGAGCACAGTTCTCAAACAACATCAAATCCAACAGCTTGAAGCCTTCTGGGGAAAAAAAGTTTTGTGTCAAAATCCACTAAATAAAAAAGCATAAAAATATTGTAAGAAGTGTAACTAAGTCAACTATGCAACTATGATTGTGTTTTCAAATTCAAGTTCAGAGTTGGGCTTTAAATTCCACCTTTCTTTCTTTCTTAATCCAGTTCCAGAAATGTATAATCATTCATAAATGAGATCATTTCTTTGCTTGGGGACGCATAAAATTTCAGTTAAATCCTATTTGGCAATACCTCCCTGTTTAGGCTTGCCATGCTTTTCATAGTTTTACAGTGTTGCTCATTTATCAAGCAAAATACTGTAAATTATTTGACCAGAGATTATTTTCTTGATTTATAATACCTAGCAAATATTTTGGCAGACCACATATGTCAAACTTATCTAAATTTATAATGGCATCCTTCTTTAATGTTTGAAATGCGTGTTGATTATTGAAGCAATACATTATCGCGTGGATACACACACCATCAATTTACTCTTCTTGTAAGTTAAAAATCCAAACTCCAAACCATATATAGTCGGGACTAAACCTATCATTGGCCATCATCCCGACAAAAAGAATGTGTGCTGCATTTTTTCATAGCTCTGTTTTCTCATTCCTACAAGGAAGATGCACATAGAGACAGAGAGACAAGCATAATGCTGGAGACGCACAGCCTGCTTATTCTCCCCTGATTCAATTTTAGCTTTTGTAAATATCAATAAATACAAATAAAAATCTTCTCTTAGGTTGAATTTGCACTTGTGTGTGCAGGTGAATGTTGGCTTTCTTTGTGTGTGGTATTGGGAGAAGCAAAGGTAAAACCTTCCAAATGTTAAAATCTAGTCAAAAAGATTGTTTTTGACTAGTTGTTTGAGCAGTAAATTGGAATTTCTCCAGACACCAAGACACTAAGAAAACATTCAATCATTCACTAGAAAACTATTGAGAATTGTTTTTATATCGACAGGTTGGGATCCATGGCTCATGGCAAGTGAAACCTTGTTGTGACAAGTCCCAGACTATGTGCCAGACTATCATATATTGCTCAGTTCTGTAAGTGTAACATAACAACAAATTACTTTTATCATTACTATACTACTATCATTACTAGGATCGTTTAAAATGGGGAAAAACAGTGAATCAAACTACTACCAGAATTTCCCACTGAGAACATGTGTTTGGGTGTGTATACTGTATATTTGTGTGTGTGTGTGTGTGTGTGTGTGTGTGTGTGTGTGTGTGTGTGTGTGTGTGTGTGTGTGTGTGTGTGTGTGTGTGTGTGTGTGTGTGTGTGTGTGTGTGTGTGTGTGTGTGTGTGTGTGTGTGTGTGTGTGTGTGTGTGTGTGGTGTGGGTGAGGGCTGGCAGACATCCTGGGGAAGGACAGTTGCTGATAAGGCCTCCGGGCAGGGAAAAGACTGTTTATACGTTGAAACAGACGCCCACTGAACTGACCACAGTACACACCTCATTGCACAGCTCAAGAAGAAATGACCTGAACTGTGGTGAGTGATGTGTGTGCAGAACGTGTCTGGGTGCGTATGAGAAACAAAGATATGCGTGAGAGAGACAGAGAGAGAAGAAATCTTAAAGCTAGAAGACTGCTGATTCATATCCATACAGTCTTCTCTTGTATGTTTGCAAATCTATGTGTGCCACTTTCTACTTTTCCTCTCAAACCACTGGAATTTTAAATGTCCTCCTTCTATAATTTCTCATTCTCTCCTCTACGTTACATGTAGGTGTAGTCGCTAGTTAATGTGCAGCCTGACAGGGAGGTGAAATGAATGAAGAGAGCACAGCCCTCATTGTCAACTTGCAGGAAAGCAGCTCAGATGGTAAACAGAGAAACAGAAAAGTTTTCACCTCATCTGCATGTCTCTCATGCTTCTTGTGCATTCTGACTTGCCCAGATGCTTTCCTTAGTATTTCAAAAAATCACATTTCCCTGGTTGTGTAATTTCAGACCCGACAGACTCACTATAACCCACAAATTCTACTTAACATGTGCTAAAGTGTCATTCTAGCTGCCACAGAGCAGCTTATTTTGAAAGAATGCATCTTTACAATGTTAATAGTGTGCTTAACAACAGCTTTGGTGCAATACAGTAGCAAATATAACTTGAAATAACTTGCTTTTTGTACAAGATTTTCCACTTTACAGCTGTACAGGTCTGTCTTTAAGTGGGCATGATAGGTTGTATGGATTTTTATGACTTTCATTTGAGTCCATAAACCGTAAAACAAGACAATCAAATGGATTCCTTGTTGGCTCAGTGCACTAGATGGAGATGAAAATGTGTCAGGCCTCAGGAATTTAATCTGGGCAATTTTTGAGCTTGCACGTTTCCATTCGGGTGTGAAACAATGCATCTGCAGCTCGAACACAATGTGATCAGCTTTCATTGATTTTGGAGGAAGCACTTTCTAGTGGCTGATGGCAGGAGGCGAACTTCGGCATTAGTTTCTTATCGTCTTTCTAAATAAGATCTGTTTTTATTTACCACCCAGTGTCAATCAATCCGATTTGATTTCTCCCTTTTATCTGTCTCAATCTCCATCTTTCTAAGGTTTGGAAGGACAAACTGAAAAATTGGAAAGCAAAAAAAAAAATAGGCCTAAGGAAGAAGTATTCAAGGAAAGACAGAAATAGAGGAAAAGAAACAGAGGGAGAGAGTTTTATCATTAAGTGTGGATGAATCATGGCTAAGCAATAACCTGATTGTGGCTTTGGTCTACTCTCTCCCACAGACAGCCTCTTCCTGTAGGGCTGCACTCTGCTGACCTGTGGGGGCGAGAGACTACACAGACTACAGCCCGGGCTCTAATATCACTAATAATCACTACAGCCAAGAAACCGCAGCTAGAGAGCACTGAGGGAGTGGAATAAAGTAGAGGGGTAGTGTTTATGTGCTCTATCTTTATCTATGTTTTATTGTCTTTGTAGAATCATGGCACATCTTGTATTTCTCTCTTTATTGTCATATCTTTCTTGTGTATTCCAGACATTAAATCAACCCTGAAAACACTGAAGTCTAAACAATGACCAGAGTAAACAGCCAATGTGTCTCACCAGTCTATAAGGGGGGAGTTGTAAGCTATGTATGTAAACAAATGCAATGATCTACAGGCAACAATGGGAAGCAGTGGCTCTATAGTTCAGATCAAAATCAGTCCTGCTGTAGACTACCTTACCATGTGATAATAGTATAACAATAGCTGACTAAATGTTGAGATCGATTGATTGACTATCTAAATGAATACTTTCCACATTTATTTAAAAAAATGTGGGTGTGGTAAAAGGGAAATTCTTCATATTTTCAACCTGGGTGTCATTCTTGTTTGAAAAATGCAGATGTGAAAATGGTTTCACAATGCTAAGCAGCTACAGTAGATACATGTATATCTGGGGGACTACTGTGTGTGTTTTCTTTTGATTTGATTCACAGACAAATGTTTGACATTCACTCATGCCCGGTTTGTGTTGCCATATTTCCCAAATCTCTATAATAGAGGTAGAGTTTAGCGATATAATTTTATCTGTGGCTGTTTTTATCTGTGGCTGAGCCCATTGTGAACAGTGATGCGAAATCAGTGGGTAGCACTGATTAATGTCATTACTGGATTTTTATTAGAATTTTGATGATCATTATGATTTGTTAAGATTGCTAAATTTGTCTCGTAGATATATTTATATTCATATATATGTGTGTATATATATATATATATATATATATATATATATATATATATATATATATATATATATATATATTAGAATAACACCCTTGAAAATCACTTTCAAATCCTTAAAAACATATTTAACAAGGGCAACAACCTAAGGCTGACCCTCTTAGTTCACAAGTCGACTAATCTGTTATTTTGGTTTTAGTCGAATAAGATTTCTTTATTAATTTGTCATGGCTTTTTTATGCTAAATGATTTATTTCCAAGAAACTTATCAGCACATCTCTGATAAACACAAGATTCAAAGTGGTGCTTCTGTGTGGATTAGGCCCAAATTGGAGGGTAAAGAATATTCATGTTCTCTGCTGATTTCCTCTACATTTGCCCAACTCTCTTGAGGCACATCTGAGCTGGAAAACAGAGGTGCTCTCTCAGCACAGGCAATTTGTTGAGTGTTACAGGAAGCTACATGAGGTCGCAACCCTGTCCTAACAATTCTCAGGAATCTCTCCTTACATAAGTGCAAATGGGAGGGGGGGAGTGATGCGTTGTGGGTCAGAATTGTGTTGATGCTAAAGGGGTTAAATCTATTTGGTAGGTCCACATGCTGTGAGAGTAATGTAGTACATGTGGATAGATTTGACAGACACGACAACAAAATGTTATGATTGCAAAGAAAATGCCTCACAGAAATCTGATGGGAGCCTTAATCATAGAGTTAAGAGGTTTAAAGATAAACATCCTATACTCATCTCACTCCCACTCTGGACCACTGAGTATTGCTCACACAAAGCAGAGCCATCTTTAGCTGCCCTGAGGGAGCCCTTTGTGTGTATGTAATGTTTTCCTTTGATTTAAAAAGAGAAAACCGCAAGATGGCATGTACATAAATCTTTATAATTCAAACAAAATGCTGTAAATTTAAAAAAAAACTGGGGCCACATGTTGAGAATGGCTTAGGGGATTTGCATAATTGCTGATAACAATGGAAATCATTTCTTTGGGTAAATAAAGTGTCTTTTGAGGGAATTTTGCTGGTCTGGATCCAGTTACAAGCAAACAAAAAGAATGTGGATAAAACAAGGAGATGTAGAAGGAAGCAGCGCTGGTGACTCAGCTGGCTGCACTCCTACCATGTGCTTCTGAAATAAAGGGTTCAAGTTTGGCTCACAGCCCTTTTTGTGTGTCACACCCGCTCTCTTATCTTTCCTGACACTCTCCATGGCGCCCTATCTGAAAAAGCAGGGTTGTCAAACTAATCTGGAAGATGAACTGCAACCAAAGGGGAGAGGTTTGTTTATTGGCATTGTAGAGCAACAGCTGCCTGCGGCTACAAAGAAGAGAGTCAGGCCTGAACCCTTTCATTTCTTCAAACTCCTTCTCTCTCCACCTGTACTTCTCTCTTTGCTTTGCTTCTCTCTTTCCATTATCTGTCTGGCCACACTGAGAAGCACACTAAATACGGCACAGCGCTGCAGGCAGAAGTTCTGCACAAAGAGCAGCAGCGGGAGTTTGGACAGGCGTGAGCAACGAGGCCCGCTGGCCTTAACACCATGAATGTGGCGATGCAGATGTTGACCCCGACGTTTTTGAAGAAAGTAGCAGATGAAGAGAGTGAGAGGGTGATGATAGGAAGTAAGAGCAATTAGGAATGGCTGAAAAAAGCAATGGGAGAATCCAGGAATAGCAAACAGCTAAAATACAGAGAGAAGAATGGAAACACAAGAGCTGACCTATAAGGGAATGGAGAGTCCAAAATGGAGGAGGTTACTTTAGTTTATTAACTTGGCAAAGAGAACTACTGAAGTGTCAATAAATCACAGGTGATAGAGCTGCAAAGCCACAATCACTTCCAGCTACATCTGCATATGAGATACAACTAATTTACCAGGATCAATACATTGTTTCGATCTGACTTCCCTTGTTAACAAAAAGCTTCAAATACTGTAAGTAACATAACAAAAGAAGCTATTCAGGATAGTTTTGTGGTGCGGCAAAGGCTTGATGAAGGGTTAAGCATCTTGTAATAATGGGTGAACATTCCTAAGTCAGAATAACAAGAGGTATTCCTGTTTTTCCCATTCTGCCAATATTGTCGCCAAGCCTTTAGCTAGGACTATTTTGCAAAGATGTGCAGATGAACTTTCCGATGTGAACATGTCTTTAATCATGTGAGATGGAGTGATCATTGGAATCATGAGTGGGCAGGCAATTACAAAAGTTTGAGAGAAGAGAATCGAGGTTAATCCGTCAGATGAAATAACTTGGAAGAGAAGGGAAATTAATCAAAGTGAAGAGAGGAGATGAAACAACAAACTAAAAAGGGACAGGAAAGAAACATGACGGACAGACACAAGATGCTGATGAGGGGGTGTTGATTATTGGACATGCCTGTAGTACACAGCTTGGACTCATTTTGACAGCAGGGCTTTTAATTCTATCTCCCTCTTACTGCCAGCAGAGATAAATCATTAGCTGGGGTGTCTGCATGGTATATTTCTAATTTTCTAGAGGATTTCGAGGAGGCTCATTTTTGTGAGAAGGAGAGTACTGCTTCCCTGCACTTTTTGTCTTTCTGATCACGTCCCTGCAATCATTTTAATTAAACCGAAGTTTTTTTTTAAGTGCTTTTGATCTTGCGCTGTAAGCATTTTCACTGGGTCCTACTCAATCTTAGCACAGCCCTCCTGCAAAATGCAGCTACTGGATTTTCATATTGACAGCACTATAGTTTGCTTACCCCAGAGGTACTGGAGAGATGCTGCGACTGCTGTGCATCAATCTGTCTGTCTGTCAGCTGCCAAAATGGGTGGATACAGTCAAAAATGCACACCACCATACACAAACACGAACAAGGAGACACACAAATGGCACAGGTAGCAAGCACTGCAGCTTGAGAGATGCAGTACGTGCACAAATGAGAGGAACACACACACATGCATTCACAAATGTGAAGGATCTGGGACATGCTTAGTGGAACAATAGGGACATCGTTTGAACCTCCCCATCTCCCTTTACACTGGAGCTGAATCCCCAAATCTCATCGACCCCAAATCTATCAGAACAATGTCTTATGGGGGGGTATCTGCTTCTGTGTAGCCAAACCCCCATTCAACTCACCTCATTCTGTCTCTCACAGTCTAATAGAAGCCATCCATCTCTGCAGAAACCATAGGGTGAGCTGGGAATAACTCAAAATTCCTACCAGATAACAGACCAAAGGCTTTATCCCTTTTTTAAAGACACTGAAACACAGAGGGAGGTAGAGAAAATGTTAAAATAACCCCTGCATGTTTATGTGGGAAAAAAACCCAGCACCCCCTGTTTCTTGATGCCAAAGTAAATATGCTACAGCAGAGACGAAGCCTGGAAACAATGGCTCAACATTTATGTAGTCATTGACATGCCCGGCTATCTTTTCCAAACATGCTTGATATGTATATCCTGTGAGATACAGGTTGAGGGCTCGGGGCATACTGACAATTGCAAACATACTGTAGCCAGTGGAATGATATGCAATCTTATGTGTTTACTCTTTGAATATGATTTATAATATGATAAAGTGCCATGAATTGTTATCATTCTATAAATATATTTATAATAGATTAAAAATGATTGCTGTGGGGAAAGTTGAGTCTTTGCAGTAGAATGAAAAATCAAAACAAGCTTATTGAGTTGTGAGCTCGGAGGAGCTGCTGGTTCCAGACATTTTTTTTACCTTATTTTTTTATGATATGCTCAACATTCATTATGATAGAAACAGAGGAGTATCCTGGACAATTTAACAATAACATATGTTTGTGAGAAGTCCCCTAATCTTCACTGGGTTGGAATAATTATACCTGATGGACAGTCCGACGCACAAATCAGAGCTGTAGAAAATGTAGAGCACTTGTCAGATATTGGGTTTGGTGGCCAGCTGTGGTCATTTAAATTTGTTGTCTAAGATATGCCGAAAACAATTAGTGGACATTTAACTGCAATCATAAAAAAACAATCAACATTATTGAAAGTAATTCATCCATCGTTGAGAAGCTAACACTCTGTTTCCCTATCTAAAAAGCATTGATAGTCTGAAAGGGAAATTTTTCACACATTAATTCTTTGCATAAAACATTTTTAGCTGCGACCAGCATCTCTAAAGGCTCATAACTTCTAAACAGATTCAGGTACCATGGCCAAACTCATGAACTGATGATGTTGCCATAGACACATGTGGGAGTCAACTCAGTCAGCCTGAGAAAATGTTTCCATTCTGACTCACCAGAGACACCCAATAAGTATTCTCATTTTAGGCCAATTTATTTTCTGTTGCTGTTTTTGATAGTTTCTATGTAAGCAGCACCAATCTAACGCTGGTTTGTTTTACTAATTGCTTGAAATTGAAATTGCTCCATATACTGACTGAACGGGGCCTGAATTATTAGGAGATTAGTTGTGTACGACCACTGAGAGATATTTTAGACATTTAATAGACAGATTTCTGATCAGCACCCCTTTTTGTAATTTAGCATCCAGGTAGAAACCCTGACTCTGTAAGTATTCTAAGCGTTAACAACCCCAAGTCATACTCCACTACCCCTATCACTCTCTCTTTCCTAATGAGCAGAAAAAAACTCTCTCCCAACCCGGCACCACCCGGCTGTGACTTTTGAAGTACTATTTTTTTCTCACCTTGTTAACCAGCTCCTAGTTTTTTAATCATCAGCCCGTTTCTGCTTTGCTGTGAGCGAAATTGAAAAGTCTGAAAATAAAACATCTCAGTCTGTGTCTTGTAGCGTGAAATATGATAATGTATGAAAGAGAAACATTTTCTCAGGGGAAAATTGATTTTCCACTCGGTTGCAACTGTGGCATAATCCATCACTTTTGCATGTGGCTGAACTGAGATGAAGAAAGTGTTGGTCAGAGGGTTGTAACTGCTTTAGTTGCACCTTGTACTTTCTGATGTGGATTCTTGTCTTAAGTGGCAATGTTTTAGGCGTGTTGGGGAGACCTAACACTTATTTCCCATTTAATTTATCGTGAAAATGGTAGATGTATTCAGTCATTTGTTGTAGCAATACCTGCTGTCATATACATCTGTTTTGGAGAAAAGGTGATGATGGATCTTTAGCAGATGTACTCCCTCATTATTGAAGATAGCCTAAGGGGCAATTGTTAGTGAGAGCCCGGAAAAACAACTATTAAACACTGGGCCAATACCAGATTGATTTACATATTACAAAGACACAGACAGGATTCCGTTCAGGATGATTGATGAGGTTTCTAAAAAGTAGAGATTGAAACTATCAAACCAGGGTTTTGAAAAGGCAGCTGAATACAAATCCAATGCTGTGTGTGTGAGTGAGTGTGCATCCATGTGAGACGGATTTAATACGAAAGGTGTCTCAACTTTAAGTTCAATGAAAAACACAAGAAGTGATTGCAGCTTGGTGAAAGAGGTTTCATTGAGATGGACGGTCTGCAGTGATGCCAGGGTCATTTTTCAAACTGTCAAAAGTCAACAAACATAGTATTCAATTTTATGAGGAATTAGTACTCTGATAATTGAAACTTGAACAGCAGACGGAACTACAGTAAAAACCTGAATTAATTTCAAGTTTCAGCTTTCCCTTTACTTCCACTTATGGAATTTGGTGGTTTTTCTCTTTTTCTTACAAAAATGATGATGCAAATGGTGGGCACTTTACATGTCTGACTTTTAATTAAGGAATGACATTTTAAAGGGTTTTATCAGAAATGGAAAAATCACATCAAGTATGGCGATAAATACAAAACTTACTAGCCAACAAATGTATGGCTGGTTTTAAGATACATTATCTCCTACGTATGCAAGTATCGCACATACTGCAGATTGAGTCCTAAAACTGGTTTTAGAGGCATCCATGTTGCCCACACATACAGTAGGTTTTGCCTGATTAGACCTCTTCTCAGGCCTGCATTGGTGTTTACAGAATGTGCTTGATTTACATTTTACCCTCAATAATCTCGGTCAATGTAATTGCACTCACTGTAGCCAAGTAGCATCAATCTGTAATGTAGTTATAGAAACAGATTAGAAACAACAATATCTGTCCAACTATCAAGCTTCATAGAAACAAATAGAGAGCGGCATCAGGGCCGCATCTTCTGTTTTTTCTTTGTTTATTCGCGGAACGCAAACCAGCGTGAAGGATGCATACTGCCACCTAGATTCATGACATTAAATCATTTGAATACTGATTGGGTTTTTATTCTAATCCGGGCTCCATAATATAACACACTACCCCCTCCTCTGAGCTCCCTGGATCCTTGACCTACATTCAATAATGCTTTTTAACTCCATTCCTGCACTGCCTCATATGAACTACAATATATCTTAGTATCTCCCTCTCTGAATTATATTTACTACAGAGCATCATAATGTGTTCAACATCCTCCCGGAGATTTACATCACCGAAAAAGATTTACAGGACTTTTTTCCAATGAAATATAGTGTTGAATTAAAACCTGCTTGCAAAATCCTTAAAGATCCGTCTAAAGACCACCCCTTCTCTACAACTGGGCCATCCTCTTTTAAAATGCTTAGCATTAACAGACTTCTGTATTCTATAAACTTCCTTTATTGTCTGAATCCCATTCCACGTCCGCACTGCACCTTTAACGCCTTCACCCTTTTTAATTAAGCAGTGGAGTTCCATGATCTCTTATACTAGCCTTCCTCTTCCCAGTCTCAACCTGAGCAGAGGTCTAATCAGCCAGAATAAATGAAAACACCGTGTAGGTCTGCAGGGCCTTTAAATGGGTCACACTCAGTGGCACAGGTGGTGCTTGTTGAGCTAATTGCTGGTTCAGACTAAATATGCATGAGTGAAGAAAGGGGGGGGAAAAACAGCAAAATACCAGTTAAAAAAAACAACAACACACCATTCTGACACACAAATACAAGAAAACTAAAATTGTTTGTGATCCCCAGCTTGCAAGCTCTGTCAACTCACTTACACAGCAGTTTGATATTATTGTCTTCTCCGTCTGAGTGTCTCCCTCTGTGCCTCCTGCTCTTTTCTCTCTCTCATCTTTTATTTTTATCATGACTCCACATCTCTACTTGTGTCCTGATAAAGCTCACTGCCAGGTGCAGAGTGTCTTTCTTTTTGTACATCAACAGCCTGGCACCTAAACAGCGCAGAGCACTCATCTAATCGCATAATAATTGTTTGGGTATTTGTGAATCATACTCACATGCTCACACAGCATTATAACTACATGGTTACAGTGTAGCACTGAGAGGCCCAATTTATTTTGTGTTCAAGATGGCTTAGCTTCTAGCCAATTTATCTTCCGGTCACAGCTACAAGACCAGAAAGGAAGTATTGATCAGTGCTTTTTTAACATCAGTAAATGAAGCCACTGGTAGAAGTTCAGTTAAACTTAATGGTATTAGTATCAAGAAGTTTGGAAGATGTTGAAACATTTCTACTCATTATTTTGTGTTAACAAGGAGACTACACGATTGGAAAGCAGCTCATAACAGGCTAGACAAAGCATTAGGGTTTGTATTTTTCATTAATCATAATTTACAGCACTAATCTCATCTTGATTCTAATTTAAGGTTTCTTAGAGGTCAGACAGTCCTATAAAATCCATCCATGATCCCTGAGCAGATCATGTGTATCGTCCATGTTAATGGAGACCAAGATCCAAGTCATTAATTCCAAGGGCAGCTTTTATTCAGCTGTAAACCGAAGAGAAAGACACTCAGATAGCCAGACTGAGAGAGGAGGGGGGCTCTATTCCCTGAGCAGCGGAGAGATATCAAATGAAATCCGTCTCCCACTCCTCTCCTCACCGCCTCCTACTCTCTACTTCAAGGAGAAATAAGACGGAGGGAAAGAAAGGGTTACCAAGGTCACTTTCGTTCTCCCTTTCTCTTTCTTACTCGATTAACACACACACACACACACACACACACACACACACACACACACACACACACACACACACACACACACACATACACATACACACACACACAGACATAATCAAGGATGGATACATTAATGTATATTCTCAGAGGGCAGATGATATACATCATTTCCTCTGATGATGGGAGTCCTGCAGTTGCCTAATTAGAGACTGCAGTGGTCATGTGACTAATCCCTGGGTTGCAACATACACAGGCACCTTGAAGATACCCATGAGGATACTCTGTTGCTTTACACAAAGCAACACGAAGGATTTTCATCATCCGTCATGCCAGTGTTAAATTCAAAGTGACGCCTCAGAAAAACTAGTCAGAATCCGATCAACACTTATGCTGGGCATGGTTAATCATTATAACAATATAAATCAGGAACATTTTTAAATACCAGTATATATGTACATTTATCATGATTTTGCAAATGTATATATCAAACTGATGTTCACCAGCAGTTGGTGTCAGTTGTCACCAAGCAACAACTACTGACTAAATTCAGTTTAACTGGCAGTATTACATTCAGACATTTTTGTTGATACGATGTAGCTAATGCAACATTATAAGCAATGGTCTCAATTCGTTAACTTTAAAGTACTTTACTGTGTTTTGAGGTACTTGTTTTATACTTAGTAGTATTTCCATTGTTTAGCAATTGATAGCAAAAAGCCTGGAAAAATGAATGGCAAATGGATTGGAGTTTTATCAACTGGGATATCTGTGAATCAAGTGAGAATGTTCCTCACTTTTTGAGGGAAATACGTATTTATGGACTTGGTATTTATAGAGAGGAACTTCCAACTTAGCATATAAAGAGACCACTAAAATGCATTTTGTAAGACTCTACTGAAGAAAAGCCACAGTCAGACATGGACACGGGCACTGGGTCACAAAATGACCACAAAAAAATATAACTGGAGAGAACACAGTATGGTTTGGCCTGAAGGGAGCTTATTTAAAAACAGACTCTGTTTGGGCGGCAAAAAGGACTCTCAAACACAAGGCTGGCTGGCTGAGTAGAGGCCGATGTGAGGAGGAATATTTCATAATTTGATATTCTTGCAATAAAGTAAATACAGAGCTAATACAAATAACACATTTCATTGATCCCTGATGTGCTTGCCAAAGCCAACATAGAGAGGGTAACATACACAATGTATCTGCTTTAGCTGTGATAGCCTGAACTTAAAAACATGGCTTTTACACGCGCAAGATAACGGCCATTTTTACAATTTAAATTACAGAGTTGGAGCAGCCAAGGAATAAACTGATGAAGTCGTTATGCTTTCCAAAAAGAGGCAGTAGCAGCAGGCACTCAAATGGGAAAAGAACGAAGAGCGAAGGTCTGTAAAAACTTGGCTGTGTTTAGACAACCCTCTGTGCTGGCTTGAAGCATTCGCTCATACACGTTCCTCCCTAATTTGAATGTCATTTGCTCTGTCATTATTTGTATTATCAAAGATTATACAATATTATTTAAATGAGCATAAATCCCTTTATTACCATGTGATGTTGATTTCAGTTATCCTAGCATGGATTTAATGTGACTGGAGTGTCCAATAGTGCAGCAGTAACTGAAAATATGTTTCGACACTGGACAGTTAAACATTCACACCATTTCAGACGTATACACCTGGGTGCCACGGAGTTATCTTGCATGGCCACTGGATTCCCGTGATATCACATATCACATAAAAGTCTGTGCGTTTGTGAGACGACACAGAGAAGCAACTATGACAGTCCGATGGAAAGGATATTTTATTTTCTTAAGGTCATGATCATATGGTACAGGGAAGGGGAACCACAAACAGGAAACTGGGGGAGCAAGGAATTCTGGGAGCTGGTCACCACAGTGGGATTCCCCTGCCCCTCAAAGCACCATAACTCTATCTCTCTCTTCAGTAGATGGAGTAAAGCCATGTTTGTTTCCGCCCTCTCTTATTTTATGTCCTGAGCTGAGTGCATGCTTTCCTAACCCGTCCCTACTTTATACCTCGGCTCTCTTTTACCTGCTCCTCCTCTCTCTCACCACTGTGGCCACAACACTATGATAACTTCATGCTGTTCCGCTCAGGTATTCCTTTAGCAATGGACAACTGACTTAGGAAATACATGGATAGGTTGCAAAGGTGCCTGAATTATAAAAGCCACTTTGAAATTACAGCTTTGCAAGCTAGTAAAAATAGGCAGGCTTCCTACAGCGGAGAGAGGTGGACATGGTGCTGAGTTTTCTGGACACTCACACTTGTCAAGATGAAGAGAATAATTGAGGCGGACACGAAAGTCTACGGAGACCAAATCTAAAAACATGAGGGATAAAAAAACATTTAAAGAAAGAAAAAAGGATGAAGACTTTAAATAACCCCCTTTCCATTATTGGTAAAAATAGATTATAGTTAATACCAGCTCCAAAGGGACTACATTAACCAGATTTTAATCAAGCTGCACAGCAAGGAATTAATTGATTAATGGTTCAGCTTATAAAATGTCAGACAATGATAAGTGCCCATCACAGCTGCCTATGGCCCAGAGCGATGTCTTCCAAGTATCTTGTGAAATCATGAAAACCCGTAGGTATTTAATTCAAAATGATATGAAATAATGAGTGTATAGTGTATAGTAAAAATAATGTGACAAGCAAAGAACCATCATTTTTACTTTTACAATTACCTGACAGTTTTAAAAAGTCCTTTTAGGAAATTAATCCTGTTTGCTTTTTGTTCAAGTGTGTTTTGGCCTCTCTCATGTCTGTACATTGATTTCAGAACGGAGATTAGCTTAGTTTAGCAAGACTGAAAGCAGGGGGAAAGGGGAAGCCTGGCTCTGTTCAACGTTTAAAAATCCGCCCACATCACCTCTTCAACCTTAGTTAAAGTGGCCCTATTATGTATGCTTTTCCACTTTTTCCCTCTTCTTTAGTGTGTTATATATATTTGTGTACATGTAAAAGGTCCGTAGAGTGTAAAACCTGAAGTCCACGCCTAAAAGGATCTACCCTCCCCTCAGACACACTGCTCCTGAGCTGCCTGAAACGGCATGATTGAATTATCTCCTTTACTTCAGTAACTTTATGAGGTCATAATGTTACAGAAGTGACGTAAAACTCCTTCTGGGTAGTTTGGCCCGCCCTTAAACAACTAAAGAGAGAGACGGAGCTGAAGCTCCAGAGGAAGAGTTTTTTGAAATGTGAAACGTGGACCAATCACAACAGAGCGGGCTAGCTGACCAATCACGGCAGACTCTGCTTTCTGGAGGGAGGAGCAAGCACTATAACAGAGCATTTCAGAGAGAGGGTGAGAAGAGTTGCTGCAGGACAGCCAGGATGAGAAAAACAAGGCTGATTATGAGCATTAACGCATGTAAACATGTTTTAACTGTAACTTGAGATAAAAATATGCACCCGGAAAATAGCATAATAGGGCCTGTTTAAGATATTGTCTCTCATTTGTCTAATCGGTACACAGTTGAGGTATTACAACAGTTTATCTATCTGCCCAGCACTTCTACAACATCCGTGACTCCACAACAGTACCTGCTGCCGGATATTGTTAGCGAGCACAGGTTTGAGTATACTCATTAAATCATGCAACCTCACTGTGACGACTCCAGGAAATCACTGCACCCAACTGTTGCTGGCTATAAGAGGGATTACTGATCTTCTCATCTAACTCTCAAAAAGAAAATGAATTAGCATTCACACTCTATAGCAAGTCATTGCAATGTGACACACTCTTTGATCTATTTATCCATCCACTCATCTATACACCCTAATGCTGTTTAATGCCTTGAGGGGCTCTTATCGTGCGAGTATAGGACACTCTGGACAAGTCACCAGTCTATCAAAGGACTAATATTATTTCCACATTATAAGACATTATAAGTCAGCAGTGTCCAATTTGTAATTTGTAGCACAGGATGCAAGGATAATCATACCAATAATAAAAACAAAAAGCGCTGTATGTTTATTAGATAACCACCTCTAGGGAATACCCTTCAAATCCAACTATCCCCTTCTTATCATGATGCTGATGTGAGAAAACCATCTGTTACTTAATAGTCTCCAATAACCACACACTCACTGTGAGTGATCTGAGGGGAAAAAAACGTCAAAAAGCTTAATCTGCTGGCCTCTCCATCGACAGCACTGAGAAACATTTTGACCACTGTCGAGAGGTTGACAAAGCAGATGGCCAGAGATACACAGTGCAGATGGTTTAAGAAGGAACTCTATGTGTGAGGCTAGTCTGTCCGAAAGAGGGTCAAAGAGAGATTTAGCGAATGATTCAAACCTGAAAAGCAGTTATAGAAAAAAAGAGTAAAAACAAATTCATGGGAGGACACTTTTAGCACATGATGCAAAAAGTAAAATAAATCAACTAAAAGATATGGCAATGGACAGCTACAGCCTCACAGGCCTACTTACATACCTACCAGCAGACAAGCTGAAAAGCCTTTATATGTTTCCATGCAGAATATGCTTCAAGGGGGCCAAATCCTTCTCTTTGATGAACAGAGAATAGCAGCAGAATCAGGGTCAGCCACATCTCTGTCTCTTCATCTCGACACATAACAGCATGCATCATCTCAGATCTTGGATCTATATCATTCTCTCAGTATTGATTTCCTATCCTGTCCTCTGCTTTGTCTGCCAGGATAAGATGTCACCACTTGAGTTGCTATAATATTAAGAAAAAAAGCAAAAAGAAAGAGGGAAGAGAAATGCGCAGCTTGTTCAGTTGAGATGAAAATGAACAAGGAGAGATATAAGGATGACTAACTCTCAATAATTACCTAGTATGTTTGTGTGATTGTTGTGTGAAGCTGAAATAAATAGCCTGGCTTTTGTATTATATATTTCCGCCTTGCTTTTCCTCTCCTAATTGCCAGTATGTATTACAGCTCTTTGTTCTTTGTTATTCTCTCACTATCCACTTTGTTACAATTTCTTCTGTTGCCTCTTATACAACCCACAGTATAAATGCCAGAATAAACAGTTCAGAAAGTCTTAATAAAATACCTAACTTTTTGCCCATAGTTAAAGCTAAACCACACAGTCACCACAAAATCCAGCAAAACCACACTTTAACCTCCCTCAGAACATGACGAACACATCGCAGCTGAATTTATCCAGAACATGGATGTGGTATCCAAATCTAAAATAAATGGCCTTCTCCCTCTTTTAGGCTGCAGGCAAGTTCCCATACTACAGGCTCACACAGACACTCTACAGAGCTCACAGCTTTTTTCCCCCACTCATGATAATGCCTGAGTAACTGCTGATAGTTGACCTCCGTTCTATACTCTCAGTGGCCCTCATGCACAGTGTTCCCATGAGCCACAAATCTTGGAACGAAGCATGGAAAACTGGAAACGATTCTGTGTCCATGTTGCTAAAAAAATACCGCTTTACTGCTAATAGAGGCATACAATACTGTGAGACTGCTCAATACTATAAATGATCATTTATTGGCATTCAGGGATTATTTTTCATTATTAATTTATCTGCAGTTTGTTTGTTGATTTCATGTTTTTATCATTAAATCTATAATATTTAAGAAAATACTGAAAGATGATTACTACATTTTCCAAAAGTCTAAATTCTAAATGTTGTCAGGCCATCCAAAACCATACGTTTACAATGATATAGAGAGCAAGAGCAGGAAATCCTGTTGTTGCGGTTGATGTTTTATGCAACACCATCAACTGTTAAACATTTTTGCTGATAAATGAATGAACTAATTTGTTTATTACAAAAGTTGATGTCGCTAAACTTTCTCTCAACCAACTAAACTTAATCCAGTACTAGCACTATCACCGCATCCCCAGCATTCATTACAATTATTTACTGACTTGTGTTTCTAACAGAGACAGTGCTACTTAACAGCCTAATTTGAATGAATTGACATTTTGTTTCACTATTTGAATCCCAGATGTAGGTAGCTGCTCAGAGGTCTGGCGCCAGGCTAAAACCAGTCAGATAACTCTAAACCTTCTGTCAACATCATAGTACAATACATTTTTTTTCCCACTACATCAAGTTGTTTAAAATCAAGGGGGAAAAGGGAACAATGGTTTTAAGCCAAACTTAGAGCAACAACCAATCATTTGTAGATTGCAGCCAGACCTGCTGCAAATGTCCACCAGACTTCATGTTGAAAAGGGTTTTAAACAATAAAAGCCGTTTTTAAAATTGTAGACTGTCAAAACAGGATATTTAATTGTAACAAAAAAAACCACTGTAGGACAGTGTCTCTAAATCACCATTTTCTTTAAGTGCACTACATTAACTTTCTGTCAGTGTCGAAAATGTAATAATACATTTTGTGCACTAAAAACACTGAAAATTTTGGTCTTAGCATGTACACTACTTTTTGTCAAAACCCCTCAGTGCTTTGCCTTTAGTGAATGTGTAAATCACAGTTATGCACCTGCCAGTGATGGTACAAATATAATGAAGATTCATGACTCTCTAGATTTAAAAAATGTTACCCACTAGAGACTTTTGCTTATCCAGTATGTGATTTTGGACATAGCGTCTCTCTATTTTAGTCCTAGATTCACATACTTATTTTTCCACTCTCCGAGAAAAGCTTGACACAATCCCTTAAACCTTCCGAATAAATCTTCAAAGAGACATAGTAGATATGATAAAGTGCTAATTTCCTATCCTTGCCATCTCTTCTCCATTACTCTTGACCTTTTACAAGAGGCTACAGTCAAGGAAAGACATAATAAGAAATGGGAAAGAAGATGGAGAAAGCACAGAGCATGTGAATGTGGACTCTGTTTGTGTTTATGTGTAAGCTATAGATGGGGGGCTGCTGGCCACACATGTCACATCAGGAGGCATGATTATCCACTAGGATTACACTTTAATCAATCTAAAGCACTAGTCTCTGTCTGCCACTGTGCTAATCCTATCAAAGGGAGGGCTCTTTCTGCCTGTCAGTTTACGCTCTTCCCATTCACCCACCATGTTAAATACCACACAAAGCTGTATGTCAAGAGTCAACCAGGCTCCAGCGTCGAGACGTCACAGCCCACTCAGCACTACAGCGTCCAGCACTACAGCGTCAATCAATTCAATTTTAAGATCCTGCAGAGAGGATTTTCTCATTGATGAGGCAAATTAATTGTGGCAATGCATTTCAGTGTTAAAGGTAACAAGAAGATTAGCATTTTTGGCCGTTATTGGTGACTGCCATAGTGATTAGCTTTGTCCTTTTCACATTCCTAAATTGGCAGAAAACAAGTTGATTAGTTGATTAACAAAAACAATAATGGATGACACTAATCAATTAATCATTTAAATCATTACTAAAGCAAGTGTGTGTGTGTGTGTGTGTGTGTGTGTGTGTGTGTGTGTGTGTGTGTGTGTGTGTGTGTGTGTGTGTGTGTGTGTGTGTGTGTGTGTGTGTGTGTGTGTGTGTGTGTGTGTGTGTGTGTGTGTGTGTGTGTGTGTGAGAGAGAGAGGGAGATAGAGAGTGTACATCTGCTTAATGTGTTTTCTCACATTCACAGACTCTCTCACCATCTCTCTGACTTTGTTAAATCAGAAATGCATTGCCACTGTTTCTCGGAAACTCACTTATCCTGGTTAATTATAAGGTGTGTACACACACACACACACACACTAACACACAAACATTTAAGAATGATACAACTTTTACATTTAGAAAATCTCACAATTTAGGCAAATCCAAAGCACATTCATCTTTCCTTTTCATCAGAATTTCATCAAGAAGTGTAACATATGAATGTCAGAATGCAAGAAAAACACACAGTTACATGTGTATTCAGTTCAATACTGTACAAACACAAACTACATCAGGAGAGCTGTGTGCGACTATGTGTACATGTGTGTCCATGGTGAAAAAAACCCACTCTCTCATCTCTGCTCTCAGCCTCACTCACCCACAGCCCAGATGAATGGCTGGATAGAAAAAGGGAGGGGGTGGAGAGAGAGAGAGAGAGAGAGAGAGAGAGAGAGAGAAGAGAGAGATTTGAAAGGGAAAGAGAAGTCACTAAGGGGCCGAGGTACGTAAAGAGGAAGACACATAGCTTACGAGCATTCAGGATAAAAATAACCTAGGAGCCTGGAAGAGATTTATTCTGCAGACCTCGCTTCATCCATTTGTGTGTGTGTGTGTGTGTGTGTGTGTGTGTGTGTGTGTGTGTGTGTGTGTGTGTGTGTGTGTGTGTGTGTGTGTGTGTGTGTGTGTGTGTGTGTGTGTGTGTGTGTGTGTGTGTGTGTGTGTGTGTGTGTGTGTGCGCCCGTGGTGTTAAAGCTCAGTGGGAGGACGAGAGAGAAAATCCTGTTTTCAGCATCAATAAAAAAGATATATTAAACACACATACTGTACATACACTGTCACCTTATAAAGAAGATGCAACCTAACAACCCATCAAAGAGAGGCACAGGCTGTCCAGATAGCATACATCTCTTTGCAGTAAACAAACAGATGGCCACCTATGACCATGTGCCAGACAAGTGTGCAATAAAGCAAGACGCTCAGATAAAGAGATGACAGGACTAGACCAAAAAGACAAACTAAACACGACCCATCTGCTTGATCCTGCTGATAAAAGCTTGGTTTGTTATGCAGGCTAGTTATTTCTCTCCACATTTTCTACAGTTGGCACAGATGCTCTAACTGAAATGGTTTAGTACAAATTTGGGGCTTTGGGTTGGGGCCAAATTGCAACATCGCATAGAGAGCTCTGAAGCGGCTTAGTGAGTTGCAGACAATGCACGGCATGTGGCATCATGACACAGAAAAACAATGCGTCAGTGGGTCACTATTGGTTTGTTTTTGTGCTGCGATGCAGGCTGCCAATTGCATGTGTTGGCTTTATCTACTGGGAGAAGGCATGACCACACAGCAGGAGCAAAGTGTGACGTACCCGGGCCTCATTTTCAAATGTATATTACACCTGACAGGTGCAATATACAGGGTAGTCCGTAGTATTTGGATGTTGACTTATTTATTTTAGCCCAAGCTTTTTTTTAAACGCAGTAGCTTCATTTTTTTTCAGTCCAACATGATTCACCCAAATATTAATGTGAACACATGTTTAATTTCAAATGTGCTGGAGTTCAGAGCCAACACAACAAGAATGTGTCACTGTAGAGAGAAAAAAAAAAAAATGAAACAAACCAAATGTAAAGGGTACAAATAAAACGCCCAAAAGCAATAACTTTAAAATCTTGAACTGCTGTAATGTAACTTCAAAAATGCTTTCAGTTTTTCTATTTAGTACAAATATGTTGTGCATCATACTTTGAATTCTGCATTTCTGTTCACCTATGGCACATTCTTCCAAGACCGCAACCAAACCGCATTCACATATTGATATACATACAGTACCAGTCAAATGTTTGGACACACCTTCTCATTCAAGTATTTTGAAGAATCTAAAATATAAAACATATTCTGGTTTGTTGAGCATTTGTTTGTTTACGACATAATTCCATATGTGTTCCTTCATAGTTTGGATGTCTTCAATATTAATCTACAATGTAGATGCGTATATATACACATCTACATTGTAGATGTGCATATAGATGCGTATATATATATATATATTTATTGAAAGCATGTTCTGCACTGACTGCTCCTTTCTGCTATTATACGCATCCTTTTTCACTATGAAACTGCAAGTACGTCTGTACCCTTTCCCTGAAAATCTGAAACATTTACATCACTTGATGGTTAAAATAATTCACAGTGACAGTCGACCAAGCAGACTTATTTGAACGGGAAGGCCTTCTTTGTCCGTTGTTAATATGCGGAACAACCAGAAATCTTAGCAATGAGGAATCTAATTTGCTCTGAGGCTCGGCCTGGGCTCAGACGAGAGTTTCATTAAGACACTAATGTTGCTCAGGAAATATGAGAGTGAGAGTGATAGAGTGATAAAGTGAGTGTACTGGTGCTACAGAAAACCTTATTTAAGATGCCAATTATATCAGGGATGAAGAGTGTGCTCCCTCACTCGCTCCCCCCTCACCCATCACCTCTGCCTCCTCGTCTTCTTCCTCTCTTGATTTTTTCTTCCCCTGTCTCTCCTCAATCTCTCTCTCTCTCTCTCCCTCTTTCCCTTCCTCCATCTCTGCATCTGATTTACTGAATGCAAAAAGAGCCTCAGTGTTTCAGGAACCGACTGCTGACTGATAGAAATGTCTGATTGGGTCGCAGACATACAGGCAGAAAGACAGATAGTGGGGGAAACATGGCCTCTGGAATGCCCTGCTGACATTCTCCCTCTCCTCCATTCCTTTAATGCCTCTCTACCAGGCCTCCCTATAGTTGACATGGGAGAGTTGAGCTGAAATAAGTTTTTTGTCTCCCTTCTTCTCGTCCCTTCCCTCCATCAGTCCTTCTCAACGCTTTTCTTTCAAATTGTCTCCAACCTCCCTGCTCATCTATTCCGCAGCATACCTCACCCCTTTCCTCCTCCCTTCATTCATTTCTTCATCCTTGAAATCAAGCACAAGATCACCCCCCTGTAGCCTCTTTCTCATTATGTCCATTCCTCACATGCTGCATACAGTAAACACTCCACAGGATCCTATCTGTCTAGCAAAACGCTTTTTAGCAGCAAGATGAAAGGCATGCCGCACCGACTCGAAATTAGGGGCTATCTGTTATCTGATTGGCTGACATGGAGAGCTGTTCTCTGGATTTTAGTTACCGGGGAGAACAGGGAGATAAGGTGTCAGCAACTTCTGGAGCTGCAGGGGCCAGAAGAAGATAGTCGTAGAATTAATGGCCGGTCGTGTAGAAGTATGTTTTGTCACATTCTTTGTTTTATTGATTTTAGTCTGATCTCATATTGTGAACTGTACATCCAGGCTTTGCAAACATCACTATGAGGTGTAGCAAGGAAATAAATGAATGAATGAAACTATGACCACATACTGCATGAAAACACATACACATACATACACAACAAATCTGCCTCCAAGTGCAACTCTCAATTCTTTGTTAGAATTTGATGAAATAAAGTTTATTTTATGGTTTACTAAAATAATAACTTCTGTTCTCCATGAGCCATAATTGTTGAAATTATACTGCCACTGTCTAATAACAACTGGACTACTTAAGAAACCAAATACATTGTAAAACCAACATACACAACAACTAAATCTGTTGTGATGCTCCAGCAGAAGAGATTTACAGAAAAAAGCCCAAAAGTAGCCATGTGGTCCCAGTGTTGGGGATAAAAAAATCACAAAAAATCACATAAAAATGAATGTAAACAACAGTACAACATCTCGAAGTACATTTAAAAAAATACGGATGGTAATAAAACTGCGTTTCTGTATATGCAGCGTGGATTAGTTATTATGTCACACAAGTAGTTAAACTACTCAGTAGAGCTTTAAAGCATATTTTTTTCAATAAACTCATACACAGTTATTGGATCTTAAAATCTATTCCCTTTTCATTCATTTGTTGTACTATTGAAGAATAAAAAAACAAATCTAAAAGCAACATTTTGTGACATTGGTATTTCAGTTCAGGACCTGGATTTCAAAATGAAGATCGTCTTTAAACACTGGGCTCTGATTGACAGACAGAAGAGGCCTCCCTGATGATACAATCTTGCTGATTGGAGTCATTCGTGGTGAGTGTGCCAGTTCAAGTGCTGCAATCTAGTCTGATTGTGTCATTGTGACACCTGCTCTTTCCCTCTCTACCTCCTCTTATGCCTCTGACTCTCTTTTTGGAGTCTCTGTAATAGAGTAGTCAGGATTCGCCTCCTGCTAAAGGATGCAGAGTAGAAATAAGAGCTGAAAGAGATGCATCGGAGGCCACATTTCTCAAATACACTTGAAAGGGGACAGCCTTGTCAACCCGCTCTGACGTATCCATTCTTAAGGGAAAGGAAGCAGCTCCTGAGTGATAACACAGGTATATATTTAGCTTTTCCAGCTATTGCCAGGTCATCAAATTTGTTAATGTTGCTACACAGGCAGGTTTCTACTAGTTTCTTGCCTGCCTCTTACCTGTTGCCTGCCAGCTGTGTCTGCCAAGTCTGCTGTGTTTGTTTGCCTGATCCTGACTGCTTGTCACCAAGTGTTACCCTCCAAAAACTGCCTTTTTAATAACTTTTGGATCCCATTTCCTGCTGCCAGCAGAACCCAGTTGTGAACTTATGTGCCCTTGTATCTGAAAGCACACACAATTCATTATTTTTTGTCCACGGAGAGATATTTATGCCACAAACTGTATTTAACACACTTTTTCAATTACGCACTATTTGGAATTATTTTAATGGTCTAATCTTTGCTTGTTAAGCACATTTCTGTTGATACACAGTATTACGTAAACTCTACCTAATTCACATTTGTTGGCTCCAACATTGGATTCCAGAATGTTCTGGGAACTCTGTGGATATTAGAGTGTATACATAACACAGAAAACAATGGGCAGATATAGACGTTTCTGCATGGTCCTTGGTGTGAGCCTGTGTTTGAGCAGCTCCAACAACAAGCTGTGAGAAACTGAAATGCACAAACACACACTCACAGGTGGAAGAGCAGACAAGGTTCAGGGCTCATTAAATCCAGGTCAGGCAGCAGCTCCTCTGAGGCGAAACACTCTGCAACTCACACGAGAACGGTTCTTACTCAGGTAAAAACACACACACACACACACACACACACACACACACACACCCCTGAGAGCTCATAACCTGGTAGCTTACAAGCAAGTGTGTGAGAGCTCATAACCTGTGTGTGTGCTGTGTGTGTGTGTGTGTGTGTGTGTGTGTGTGTGTGTGTGTGTGTGTGGGTGTGTGCATGTACCAACACCAAATACTTGCATAGTGCTTTCACTCTCACACTCACATTCACACACACAGTCGTACGCAGCGGTGAGGCATTCATCTGTTGATCTACATTCCTGAGCTTCATGCAACCCATTAGTGCAAGCCATCTCAACACAGTTAGCTTGAAAGATGGGAAGAACATCAAACAAGCTTTGCACACACTCTCTCTCTCTCTCTCTTTCAAAAAAAATCATGTCTCTCCCCTCAGTCATTCCATCAATTTCTTTCTTCCTTTTCATTTTTGTTTCATCTCTGCCTTTCTTCTGCTCTTCTTTACTTCTATCATCTAAAATGTGTGTGCTTTAACCTCTGGGAAAGCAATAACTACCTAAGAAACAACAGAGAAGAGTATGTGTGTGGGTGTGCTTTGTGTTATGTGTGTGAGAGAGGGAGAGGGAGAGAGAATGTGGAGGATAGAGAATAAGTGCCATAAAGATAGTTTTCTCTTTTGCTAGCAGATGGGAGACATAAAACTTTCATAAGAAAAAAAGGGTTGTCAGATAGAGAAAGCATGTGTTGGAGATGTCCTGAGAATGAGGCTGGGGGGTTTGGAGAAGGCGACAAACATAAAACCTGTCACTTAGTGAAACAGGTGCACAGAGATTCCCACACACAAGCACATCAGCAGCATTATGACTGATTTTTACCATTAACAATAACACCTTCAACAACAAAACAGATGACAAAATCTAGCAAATGATGAAAAAAACTTTAAAACCTACACACACAAGACAAAGTGATACAACAAAATCTTCAGCACTGGCAACTTACATTATCACAAATTACCTTTACATTAATTGCATCAGAGCCTAAATATATTCAGGCAGGAAGAACAAGAAATGTAAGGTGCGAAGCAGCTCGTGGAAGCAGCTTATGAATCATTTACATGTTCACAGGATTAAAATGTAAAATCTGAAATCAAACAAACACAAACTAAACAAAAAGACGCACACACTGACTTGACTGCTGTCATTTCTCTTCTAGCTGATAAGAAGCACAAGCATGCTGGCACTGCAGCTGGGCAACTGACTAATATTGGTTGTGTCTGGTTTGTGGGGACGGTTCCGTGTTCTGTCTTCAATGTGTATTTGTCAAACATTTTAGAAGTCACACAGCTGAGAAATATGTCGTAAGGCATTTTTTACTTCTGGCTCTAGCAACCCCATAGAGGATGTCACTTGTTCCTCTCACTCGTCCATCCATGCAATTTTCATGCAGCATTTAAGATGCTCACCACTGGTAACTTGTTGGCCAGTTGTCTGCCACAAGAAAACATAGGAATATAACAGAAATGGGTCAAACGAGAGCCTTCTAGCTTTATACATTTTAGAGCTGAACTAAAAAATGATATATATATAAATATTTACTGTCCTCCAACTGTACAAAACCCAAAGAAAATCCGTTTAAAGTGATAAACACAGAGAAGCACCAAATCTTCATATTTGAGAAGATATGTTTTGCCTAAAATTTCATCAATAATTAAAATATTTTAATTTTCTGATCAACTTATTTATTAATAGACTAATTATTTCAGACCTTATATTTCTCCTTAACTCTTTTATTATTGTACAGTCTGTAAACCAAATTTAAGAAATACAGTCTTTATAGTCTACAGAAAAGATAGTTGGACTTTATTATTTGGGGGGCCACAAAAGATCTATTTTCAAAACCAACCAAGATTTTGCAAACCACTGGCTCGGTTTGATAGTTGATATAACAGTTAAATCCTTCTTACTTCCCACTATTGTCCAGCAGCCACAGTGACAATCACAGTCCAAACCACAACTTTCACATAGTTGTGGTTTACTCACAATCTCTCCTTGCAACTCCCGCTTTCAGTAAGAGCAGTAGGAGGCCATGCAGACGGCCACTGAGGCTGTGAGTGCATTTCAGCCAGTGAACTCACATGGAACAGACTCATAATGTGGATGCAGAGTATGTACAGTGTTGATAATTGAGTAAGCATACATTAAGTGCAGCATATGGGGAGCGAAGATAATAAACCTCTTAGGAAAACGTATTATCAGAACCTGCAGGTGGATGCTGAGGTCAGTGGGAAAGTGGGAAATGCTGTAATACTGACCAGCAGTAGAAAAAGTTACAGGAATGTTTGCTAACTGAGCAATTAGAAAGTATGGGAAAATATCACACAAGAGTGTGCATGAATAGACCGCAGTGCAAAAAACATGTTTTAGTAATTAACCATGTTGTGTTTGAATGGAACTCAAGTAGTATGCAAAGGAATCAACACTCCCACAACCTCCACAAATGAAGATCGCACTGTATCCACATTGGATATATTTACACACACACAAGCATCTCAAATATTCAAATATATGTACTCAGAGAGCCAAAGGTTATTTCAAGTTCAACAGACACAACTGACTCCCACAAACAAACACACATATATATGGAAACACACACTAAGTCTACACAATAAGTTTGACTTTTGGCAGGGAGTGGTCACTTCCAACAACACTTAGACAGGAAGTTCCTGCCTCCTGCAGCGAGCCAATAACAACACAGCATTTAGTGATGAGGGTTCCATTAGGAAGTCCCATTTTCCCCTGTGCACTCTGGACTCCTCTCATGACAGACTCTGTTTTTTCCTGCCTGTCAATGCCAGGAACCCATTAATGAGCAGTGGTGGGGATGCAACGTAGGGAAACAATGTAAGGATGGACCTAGCCATTGTTCCTCGCCGTTGCTACTTGAGAAATGTCCTGTTGTGCTGCTTTATTTCTGGCTGAGCTGAAATGGAGGACCTCGTCTTAAATACTGCCTGAAGACATGGCTGTATAAAATATGGCTCTGATTTTAACATGTTTTAGCTCATTGACTACAAATCACAAACAGGGTCTGACGTAGGTAAGTATAAAAAGCAAGTGGACACTGTAGATAATACATTACTGTGAATGCTTAGGACTGTGATCATCTCGAGGGGGGCAGTTTTTTTTGGGGTGCATTTAAGGAAACTTTTACATCCATACTTAAAAGCTAGGGTTGGTAATCTTGAAAAACTAGGAAGGGTAAGCTAGGTTTCTAAAAACTTATCCAACCACAAAACCCAGCTCAGCATTGCCAACTCTTTCCAATGAAAGTAGCTAGCAGCACTACCTCCAAATGTCGCTAAATCTAGCAAGAAAGTTGCCAAGTCGACAACACTGACAGCCCGTCCCTTATGATCTACCTCCAAAGCCAATGAGTGCACGGACAGAAAAGGGAAAAAAATGAAAGCCTTGCAGCCTGTATTGTTCCTCTGATTTCCATAGTTCCCCTCAACATTGAACTGCAGCCCACCTCAGTGACCTGTGTCTAGCTAAACTCACCCACTCACACATCCACCATGGAAACTCCTCATACAAACATGTGACGATTAACAATGCAAATCAATTCATCACATAACTCACTGTCTTTCAAAGACTGGACTGTTTTACAAAAGTATATTTCACACAAAGCTTTTACATGTTGTTAATATTTGAGGTGTACATTGACTGTCTAGGTGCCCCCTTTTTTAACACTTTAACAAAAAGTTGGAAACACTTCTCACTGGCATTGTTCTGACAAAAAAGGCAAAAAAAGAATCTGATAAAGATGTCACACAATAAATATTTGTCACAACATAGAGAAGGCTGTTTCCTACATCATCTCCCTCATCACTTACAATAAAACAGAAGAAATGCTGTTTTGAAGAATCCCTGGAAGAAATTAGCGACTTTTTGTGGCTGTTTGATAAGCAAAAAATGCCTTTGCATTTCTCCCTAATCAATGTTCAATACATAAAACGGGACACTATAGAAGCAAATTAACAATAAAACTGAAAAATATGGGGTTTTATTCACTGACAGCTCACCTGCTTTCAAGTGATAAAATACGTTCTATTTATTTATATATTCCTTCTAAAGTTTTGTAATCCCATAGGTGAAGCGGTGATGGTGATCAATAGGAATATATTTTGCCCTGTAGCCCGACACAACTACCCTTGCCTGATGAAAGGCATCATGCAGTCACATAGACATGACTCATAAACATTTGAAGTACAACATATGGTGTATGTGATGATCAGCTGCATTCTTTTCTACAATTTGGGTCTTTCAAGAACTTGGGCTAAAGAAGGGAAATAGCCATGTCAGCTTCTTTTGTACTGCTCTCTGTCTGGCAACTAGTTTAAATTATATTATCGATCTTAACCTACACAGCAGTAGAACTTTGGACAAATAAGAAGGGGTCCCTGAATTATTAAGTGTTATGTAACGACACTAAACTAAATGACTCAAATAGGTTTGCCAAGAAAACCAAACAGATTTTAAAAGGATACATAGTCTGTGATCTAAGCCAGCTGACATTCCTTTAAACACAAAATGTGATTTCAGAGCAAAGAAAGAAATCTGCCCACCTTGGCAATGACTTCGATGCTAGCTGGCTACGGTTCAAAAATGCGCTGAATCAGCCACAACAAACTCATGAATTGTCAGGGGCCAAAATGCTGATGTCTACAAACTCTTCATTTAGTCAAAGTTAAATTAAGTTTCACACTTTCTCTGAATCCATACATTATAATGTTATGCTTTGGTCCGACATGTGGTCCATAGAAATGAAATATTAAAGAAAAAGCTATAAGATAAAGTAAATTGACACTGGGTTGAAATTAAATTGTTCTAAATGTATTAAGTAATAATAGCTTAGTCAGAGAATCTCCTCACACTTTTACCTAACCCTTAAACACCACCTGAGGACCAAAGAGCCACTTTAACTGAACTTCTGCAAAGTCCCACTGTTTCATAAAGTCATGCAGTCTGTGGGAAGCTGTGGTTTGCAGAGCAGATGTGCTGCAGGCACAAAGCATACACACACCTCCAGCGCGGTGTGAACGCACCTTCTGCTGACAGTGATAGGAGGGAACACACATCTAGCTTTAGGATACCAACATGGAGAGAGACAGAGCTGTGAAAGCATGGAACAGCTGAGGAATCGTGTGTCAACAGAGAATGAGATTAGTAGTGCTATCCCTAGGCGTTCGCTCAGCTGGTGTGTGTGTGTGTGTGTGTGTGTGTGTGTGTGTGTGTGTGTGTGTGTGTGTGTGTGTGTGTGTGTGTGTGTGTGTGTGTGTGTGTGTGTGTGTGTGTGTGTGTGTGTGTGTGTGTGTGTGTGTGTGTGTGTGTGTGTGTGTGTGCGAGCCTGCTGACTCCTGGCACTCATGTATCTGTTTTGTGTTCTCAGCGAGGGGTTTTTGGCTTCTTTGACTGACACAGACAGAGAGTTTAGGGAGCCCCTTTCCCTCCCACAGCACGGCTAAAATGCCCTAAAGCTCCTTAGCCCAGACTCTGCCACTTGTTCTATGAAAAAAACATCTTTTTTTTAATTTATCTTTGGAGATAAAACAATAAAAAATCCAAACTAGTGTCGCCCTGCAAGGCTCGAACTCGAGCACATTTGTTGTTTTGGAAAGCTCACAAGCTTTATTATTTATAGCTTTGTTTTGTCTGTCTAGTAGATTATTTGGTTCAGTAAGAAAATGAACACCTTGATCCCTTTCAGCAATCAATTTAGCATACACATTTTTTAGCAAACACACTCCCGCTGTGTTGGCCAACAGAGGCATTTACAGGTTCAGAGAAGCCTTAGGAGGAGCCAATGGATGTGAAAGTCTGGAGAATATGAGCCACATGGGAGCACCGGGCCCTCAGCCAGTCCAGACAGAGCACAGGCTGGCATCGACTGGCCCCGGCCAACTTGACACACAGACACTCACCACACACGCTGCTGCACAGCTCGCTCAGTGAGAAAACAACCTGTAACACTGCTCTAGACGCGCCAGACACACACTCATCACTACTGTGTTTGTGTAAAGATATCGTGTCGCCTGCCACGTGGTTTGTGTTGTTTCTTAGCTGACAGCTGATAACGAATTTGAATAATTACCGTCATGACTATCACGCTAACTCTGAACCAGTGTTTATTCCATGTGGTGACAATGGGAGAAAGGCAAAGCATGTTTTGTTGTTCAGAATGTTCTTGATGGCTGCTCTGAATCAGAGCAGCCATCCTAAGATGCTCATTGGAGTGACTACAGATGTGTGTGTGTGTGTGTGTGTGTGTGTGTGTGTGTGTGTGTGTGTGTGTGTGTGTGTGTGTGTGTGTGTGTGTGTGTGTGTGTGTGTGTGTGTGTGTGTGTGTGTGTGTGTGTGTGTGTGTGTGCTTCAATACACTTTCCATCAGATTAAGTTGCGAAGCCTTTCCTATACAGTTCTACCTAAGGCTCGGTCCCTAATGGTCTGATATCCACTGCAGGACCAAAGTGGACTACTTGACTATTCATGACATTTAGTTTTCCACAGAAAACCCTTTTTGTTTTCCCTTCTGTTGGCAATTTGATCAACAATGCTTTGAGCTTAAGGCTAACATCGCCATGCTAACATGCTCACAATGACAATACTAATATGCTAATGTTCATTAGGTATAACATTTACAATGTGCACCAGCTTAGTTTGGCATGTCAGCATGCTACCAATTGCTAATTTGCTCTAAAAACAAAGTACAGCTGAGGCTGATGGGGATGTCATTAGTTTTGCAGATGTTTTATTTGTTCATAGACAAATGTCCAAAATAGTATTGGGCAAATTAAAAATCTGACCTGATGATGGTACAAGATGAAAGGTCAGGAGATCATTAAAGTAATTACACTGCATTCTGAGGGGGACATGAATGTCTGAACCCAGTTTAATGGCTATCCAGTTTTCAGTCCGGACCAAAGTCGTGGACTCATAGACATTGCAGTCCCTGGAGCTACTTTTCAGTTCAAAATAAATGTATCAATTACATTTTTTTACTACAATGCAATCGTTAGTTTATTTTAATATTTCAACTCCTAAAAGATGACACGCTCCTCTGTGTTTAAAAATGCTATGGGATTTGGGGTTACAAAACCTTCTCAGATCTTACTCAACCTAAAATTCAGGGTTGGCGAGCTAAAACAAAGAGACTGTTTTGCTTGTTTTCATTTCCTGAAAGTTTACATTTCACAGATACATGGTTTCATCAGACAGTGCCTATTTGCGAACCACACATTATGGCATCGTAACAGTGAATGCATCTAACAGCCACCAGCATGTAAGCTGGTATGAGTCACCTCTCTGCACCTCCAAGGAAATCACCCTGACACACATACACACACACACACACACACACACACACACGCACACACGCATACAAAGATAAACACACAGACACATATAGCCAGGAACTGTACACTAATGCGGGTCAGCCAAATCTTGGAAGACAGTGTGTGTGTGTGTGTGTATGTGTGCATGAATAACAATGTGCCCTTTAACCTGAGCATGGATGGTGAAAGCCATCTTAATGTCAATGAAAGCAGCACAAAACACAGTCCCACACACACACAACGTGACACCCTGTAAACATGCCCCATGTAACAAGAATGCTTTGCCTTTTTAATGTTGTGTAGCTGCGGTTAGCCAGCCAACCATGGCCAATGCTCTGTGGCAGGCAGGCAGAGCAGTGACCAAGACTAACTCAGAATACAGACCGTAAAAGAGCAGAGATGGAGAGAGACAGGGAGGTTTTGCATTAGAGAGAGTGAGAGGCAGCAATGGAGGGATGGCAAGCGAAGCAAAGATGCAGACTGAACGTATGCATACCGCTAAGAAGCAACCATGCAAAAGTTGCATATATGATCAATCTAAATAACAACCATCACTTGCTATTTCTTCTCAGCTCTATCCACTGCCTGGTTACCATGCTTTCTACAGTGTCTATTGTAATTGTGTGAATATGTGCATGTATCAGGCTGAAAGACATTAGTCAGGCCAGAAGGGAATTTTACTTAAACCTAGTCCGGCTAATGAAATGTTTCAGAGAAGGGATCTACCAGAGAGATAGAGAGCCGTAAAAGACAAACAGATAAAGATAAAGAGAGAGAGATTCCCTATGACACTATGTTTGTACGTAGGTGTACCAATATGTACATGCATGCATCGCTTCTAGCATCTGATTACCACACAGATACAAGTAGAAATAAACATCAGCATATAGAGAGAAAGATGATAAAAGCTGGAGTCACCACAACATAGCTGGAATGTATATTTGTGTGCTGGTTTGAAAATGTAGATTTAGTTCTAGAAATTATGTTAAAATGAAGAGTAGACAGAGAGAAGGGAAAATGCAAGTATCTTAATACTTGATAGAAAAAACAGAATGAAAATAAAATAATGAATATGTTAAATCAATAGCTGAAGAAAGATACTATATAATAGCGTGATATGAGAGGATAAGAAAGGAGGCAAACAAGAAACAGCTAAGAAAGAAAGAATGAGAGCCAAACAGTAAAATAAAGAGAGAGGAAAAGCTGAAAGCGTAGACCACATCTATCCTTCCCTTACCTCTGCAGCTGTGTGTGGTATCCTTTGGGACAAAAAACGTAGTGGGGGGAAAACTCTAGCTTTAACAGCACCACCACAGATCCCCTCTTTCCAGCTCTTTCCAAGGTAATGTACATATATATCTGTATCTATCAGCCAAACTCTTCAGTCCACCGGGACAGTATTCTGTCTACCTGCGTGGGTTTGTGTAAATGTATCCTGGATGGTGATGAATAGTGGTGAGTGAAAGAAGAGTACTACGCTAGAGGGCAGACAGACTGGCTGACACAGGGAGAGTAGAGAGCAGACTGAGTAGGATGGAAGAGTTGCTGCTTCCTAACATCAGAGCGGCTGGGCTGGATACACCCACCTCGTCAAGCATGCATCGAATGGGAGTCTCTCAGATGCTCTAAAGTATGCAGAGGGAGCGAGGGAGAAATCTTCCTAATCTGATCTGATATATGAACATATGCATGTGGGCTTACGCACACATGCATACACTAATAAAAGGATTTCATTAACCCCCTTTTACTGACAGACACACGCAAAAACACACACACACACACACAGAAAGAACTCTCTCGACTGAACAGAGCCTGTGTGAGATGTCTGCCGGGACTTTCAGTGAAAATAAGTACACTAGCAGATGGGAGAGCAAAGCAATAACAGTCTTCATGGCAAAAACAGCCTTTAATGAGTTTATCTTGGCGCTCACAGACGTTGAGGCGCTGAAAAAGTTAATTAATCTTGTGAAATACTGTATTTTTTTCAGCCCTTTGGCCTCTAAAAAAAACTCAAATTAAACAATCTGAGAGGGAAAAATCACTTCCATGTCCAAACTGAGGCCATAACATGTGATGAGGGCTCACATTTATTAATTGCCTCATTTTTTTATGAATTAGAGGAGAGCCTTAACATTTGTGAACAATTACAATTATCAATAATTCATTTAAAGTTAATTATTAATCAAAATGATCTAGCATTTGCTGATTTCAGCTTCTTCAATGCTAAGAATCACTGCATGTCCCTGTTTCAATTCCTTGTGGATAAAGTAAACCTTCAGTTTTGTTCTCTAAGAAATAAAAAAAATGAAAGGAAATGTTGAACATTTTGTGAAATACGCATGTTCGCTTTCTTGTGAGAGTTAGCTGAGAAGACTGATACCACTCTTAATTGAAGCTACTGCCCACAGCAAGCTAACTTAGCTTAGCACAAAGCCTGGAAGCAGGTGGAACCGGCTAGCTTGGTTCTGTCCAAAAGTAACAAAATCCACCTGCCAGCACCGCTTAAGCTCATTAAGTAACATGTTATACTTAGTTTGTTTGTTGTAATTAACTGGTTAAATAGTTTTTGTATCACCCTGCAGTTTTGCAGAAAAGAAGGTACGCTTGTGTGTTCAGGGGGGATGGTTGTTGAGTTCAGCACATGCCTCTCATTCTTGGAGTGCACTATTGCCTGTCCCTCAACATGCTTTCATTTTCCCTCCAGGGATCCCCCCCCCCCCCCCCGGGAGAGAAGGTGGGTGGAGGCTGTAGGGGGGTGTTTCATGTCATGGGCCAGGACTTTGAGCTGCAACACCGCCAACCTCTGCTTCTCTAGCCGTGAGAGCTCTGTGCCTCCTGGGACAAAGCCTGCCTTGATAATGGCCAACTCAATTGCTTAGTACATGGAGAATGGTCCTCATTACTCCTACAGGTTAGAGGTTAAATTCTTGTTGGGTGGGCAGATAGAAGGTGGTATTTCTGAAATGTTTGCATTCACAGTAGGGGTAGTTCATGCAATTCAAGACGGAACAGGTGGATGTTTTTCTTCTTGTTTTTTTGCCATCTGAAAATAGAAACAAATCTCCCAAAATGGGGCCTATAGGGATATTTTATGGAGGGTACATGTCTGCCCCCATTTCATTTCTCAAATCTGTCCAGTGACCTTGTTCAGTGTCTGACAATCCTGTTAAAAAACAAGGCCCTGTCCTGATTTCTCATAGACTAGGACATGGGTGGCAGGATCTGCGTTGTTCAGAGTATATGCAAAAAAGGGCTCCTCTTGAGAAAATGATGTTATCAGGATGTGACACAGTAATCCCTCTCTATATTGCATCTCCTGGTTATGCTTTAGATGGGATGTGAGAGAACATAACACCTCCCCACCAGTGTTAAATCTGTATACATCCCCTGCTGGTTATTAAATCTATAATGAAGTCCATTTCATTAGGCAATTCTTTATTAAACATTATGTGTGGGGTTTAAGATAATTCCAAAATAATGTGTATAAAGAGGTATGGGTTTCTGGTACGCTCACTGAGTGAAGAAATGCACTGTTTAAAGACAACCCAGAACTGGAGATTGCAAAGATAACATGTTCAGAGGATGGTGATGGTTATTGCTTGCAGCTCCATCACTACCACAAGGCTACAGCCCCACAGGAAAAGTCCTAACTGCTCCCATCCACTACTGTATCAGCGTCCTTACTGCACCATCACTTGATCACCAAGCCAGAAAATAAACAGAGTGACTACGGAAGCTGAGGCACACAGTACGTAGCTCATCATGTCCATCGATACAATCCTTGCTGCTGACCAAGCAGCCACTCTGCAGCAGCAGCAGCAGCGGCGGCTCGTCCTGCATAGCCTACATACCATCGTATGTCATCAAATGCCTTTACTGGCTGTGTGCAAGGAAACGACACACCTGTCATTTCTGATTCTTTGCTCTGCATTCAATTGCTGCGATCCTCCCCGTATGATGAAAACGCACGCCAGCAACACCACTCTGTAGCCCTACTAAAAACAAAACACTACAACTGATGGAGCTGAGACTAAACAGAGATTGAATACAACACTCTTGCGTTCAGCCTTTCAAGCTGATTTTTTTTTAGTTTTATCTACTCACGCAGTAAGCTGAAAAATCGTAAATAGTATCTTACCGTTTAATTCGTGGAAGAAGAGCCTCTGCTGACTGTCAGATGGAGAGATGCTCCAGTGGAGGAGGGAATGATGCTGGGCACTTCACCCTCAGTCAACATGCACAATGCTGCCCCCTGCCTGTTGAAGGTGGACATTGCACCTAACAATCGTTTCTAAACGTTTTGTGTCGTGTGTTTATGTAAAAGAAATGTCTTCATAAAGTATATTGAAGAGAAAATGTTGTGACAAGCGTCTCGATTATTAAAATATACACAAATACATTTTTTGGGGTTGAGTTCCTTAAAAAAATGACTTTGTCAAGTCAGGCGAAATACAAGCACCCTTGCGTTTACCATCTTCAAAATAAAAGCGGAAATGCCGTGCAATGTGGTAAACCAGACCTCTGTACTTTCCTTGTGAATTTTTTTTTCCAGCGCCATGTAGGCCTGATGTAGAAGTATTTTACTCAAATGGATATTTAGAAGCTCCAACAGGTCAAAAATCCCAAGTGGCAAAGTAGGCCCTCACACCAAGTCTAGTTAATTGTTCAGTTTAACACGTGTTTACTTTTTAAAAATGCAAATTTACTGTAAATTCAATAGCAACCAGACTACAACATATGTTGTGTGAGTGGTAAAGACAGACCCCATGTTGATATATAATTACAAAGTATATATTTAAGACAAAAGAAAATCCACAGGAAGGTGTTTGAACCGTTACACTGTCTACAGCTCCGTATCCAGATTAATGATACATATTTTTTTATTGGTTGATTTGATAACGCTTTTAAACACTTTTATTGTTTATCAGTAACTTTTTTTAACAGATGACTGCTGCTAGTCTGTAAATCGGAATGGCAGAAAACATGCCCCATTCTCTGTAAACTGTTTTGGTCAGATTATGATATAAGTATTATATAAAAGGGTTATCTGTAGTTGATGCTGTGTATTAGGCACGTAAACAGTATCCCATTAAGCAACTCAACACTCTTGGTAAAGGCTACAATTTATAATTGACCATTTAACATTTAAAATGTAATGAAAAGTGTCTTAGTCCCGAGTTCGCTGAGCAAGAAATTGACCACTGGTGGAGGTAGTAGACTATTAATTTCCTTTAACTAAGTAGACATAATCATTTAAAAGGAGACTTTAAAGTAAAAGTCCTGCATTCAAAATTTGACTTTGTAAAACTACAAAAGTGTTGGGTTATAAGCAAAACTGCATTTACAACACCATTTCAAAGTTTTCATTTTAAATCGTATCTTAATTTGACTCTTCATTAGAGTTCCGTTTTCAACCAAATAGTTTTCAACTATTTTTTGTTTGTTTTTGAAGGAAGAATCTACCACTGCCGGTGTTCTTCAATCTAACTCAGTCTAACTTGACGCAGCTTGACAAAAGACTACAAACATGGCTTCTGGAAGTAGCCAGGGGGCCTAAATTAATTTAGGTGACATAATCTAAGCCTGAGATCTTAAATGCAACTATATGTGGGTTTTATAATTTTACAAACGCATATGCACATTAACAAGCGTCACGTATTCGTCTGAAATACGTTTACTACCAGGGCTGGCCGTTATTTGGACTTTTTTTGCCGGTTGTTTCGATGTCGTGTCCGTCTGTTTTACCGGCGGTTTAGCTGCCCGTGGGTCTTCACAGCTCCCGTCAGGAAAAAGCGCCAACTTCTGCTACACCGTCTGAATCTCCAAACACTCATATCCACTGGATACTCCGTGAAATATATCAGACATCGACTTGAAATGACTCATTGGGGTGAGAGTGCACACTTTAGGGATTTTCAAAGTTAGTGTTGTTGAAGCGAACTGTTAAATAAACTGCGTGCTTCATCTTCTTCTTCACTACACCGCTGTGACCCAGTTTTCTCAGCCGTGTTTTCTGTAAACTGCACAATATTGAGCAAAATATTTTTACGTCTCCTTCCTGATGCAAATCAGTATTCTTAAGTAGTTTCGATTTTGGTTCGTTGTGTAACTTCAACTAAACGCAGTGCGTAGATCACTTTCGTTCTGGCTGAACTCAGATGGCGCCCACTGAATTTACATTGTGTTTCCCTTTCTTACCAGTAGGGGGCGCTGTTGTATCTCTGTAGAGGAAAAAAAAACAAAAAACATCTCCCGAGGCAACGTTACCAGGATCAGAGATGCCAGGTCTGCAGGGTGACAATGTGGTGGCGGCGCTGGGGAACCCCGTCAAGAGGAGCAAACTGTCTCTGAAGTTCCTCCAGAAGAAGGAGACTAAACGGGCTCTGGATTTCTCTGAACCTCAAGCAGATGAGCCCAAAACGGTGGAACAAGAGGAGCCTGAGGCCAGGTGTGTCTCTGTCAATGTGTGATTGATCTGGGGGGGTCATACAACGTTCAAAACACTGCTTTGATACCCTTCTTTGTTTAGGGAGGGTCTGGTTAGGCTGTGTGTCCTTTACTCCTTGCCCAAAACGTGCCAGTTGTAACACGTTTCACACAAGATAAAACAAGATAATCCTTTATTAGTCCCGCAGCGGGGACATTTACAGGATTACAGCAGCATAGAGGATAGTGCAAACAAGAGACATAGTAACAAAATAAGTATTATAAATGAGCAATTAAAAAACAGTAAAGAATCCACAGTAACTGAAATATTGTATATACAGACAGATTCTATTATAACTATTTTATTGCACAGTGTATTTGTATTGCAGAGGTTTTTAGTGACATCATTTCAATCATACTATTGTGCTTAATTCACAGCGTCTGTGAAGGCATGTTCATGTATGTGTAGATAGGGAAACTTTATATTTGGATATTTGAATACATTTGACTTAAATTATCTCCATGCTCTTGAAAACAGACAGGTTCCCATTTATATGATCATTTGACAGCTAAACATGTGGTCATAAGCCAAACAAAGCTAAGGAGCCCCGAATAGATCTTATATAAATAAAAACTATCTGGTAAGTCATGCTTGGTTATGTATATGTTAATCGTTTTTAAACAATGTACAACAGAGCATAATGATTACAACCATATTGCCAAGCCTTAGTGAAAGAATCAAACCAGTAACTAGTAGGTTATGATGTCAGCTTTTCTTTTAATTTGAAACTATGTTTTCTTCACTGTTCAGCAGCTGTGATCAGGCGGTCCATGGTCCTTCTCCATGTCCAGCCTCACCTGGCCTTCTCCTGTCATGTGAGAAGAGAGAGGGCTTGGTGCCATTTGTTGGTTTCAACAACTTGGGCAACACCTGCTATCTGAACAGCATCTTACAGGTGGGTCCCTTTCACCACAGACAAAAACATGCAGTTAACATGCGTGCCGATCCGTTAGGGAGATCCGTACAGATCACGGATGCTTTCTATTGCTCCTCTGTAAAAGTTGACTAGAACTTACCACGGGAATTTGCCATCTTAAGTTTCCTAAAGAAATACAGCTGTTGATGAGCTTTGTCTACCAGTATGGAGATGTACTATGACCATGTCAGGTTGTTTGTGATGCAGATTTCCAAGAACTTAAAGCTTCTAACTTGCTCCAACTCGGCTCCATTAATGTGGACAGGGCTGTGCGTCTAAAAATCAACAATCAGATCCTTGGATTTACTGGTATTGAGCAGCAGGTTGTTCTCTGAGCAACACTACATGGTTGTTTATTTCCTCTCCATGTGAAGTCTCATTGTTGACGGAAGAGCATACAGTATGTGTTCATTTAGGCCACTGGTTAGACAATAAGCCAAGCTTTCATGAAGTATGAAAGCAGGAAACTTTTCACTGTTGTATTACTTCACTACTTGTGTTATTATTGTGTACTGTGTTTTTGTATGTGATTTATAAGCAAATTTTGGCTTGATAATCCCAAATATTACTATTTCAGACCACTGACCTTGTATAAGCGTTATGTGGATGATTTATAATTAGTTATTTTTAAATGGCTCATCCATCCATAAATCTGTCCATTTTTTGCTGCTGGTCTAGGTTGTGTTAAATGATTAATGAATGACATTATCAAGAATACTGCTGGGAGGTAGGGAACAAAATATGATATAAATTTAAACAAAATTCAAGCAGTTGGTAAATAATTCAAGGCCTTGTCACCCATTCTGGTTTTTATTGATATCATTAATGCTTTAGCTGGTGAAACGCTTGTTAAATTGAAATCTATGTCTTTTTATAACGTCTTTTAAAAGTTTTTAGTTTAACTTAGTGAACCCCTTCAGAAACCCTGTTGTAATTGTCACTCACAGACAATGAAAAACATAGCAATGTCATAGTTTCAGTATTTGGTTCATGCTCAGTGTGTCACTCGTTTGTGTCTTCTATGTGACTACAAGCAGTAACATCCTGCCCAAAAAGTATAATTTAGAAAGTATTTTTGTGTTTTCTGTACAGAGTCAATGTTTAAGTATGATGACTAATTTATGTCTGATTGCTCCTGCAGGTGCTGTACTACTGCCCGGGGCTCAGAGAAGGAATAAAGAAACTGTACAACCTGTCTAAGAGAAAAGACGCATCAAAGGAAGAAACTGATAAAGGCGAAGAGGTTGGTGCAATCAAACAGTGATATTTCTTTTTCAAAATGTACATTTGTAAACAATGGCTTTACAAATGAACCTATCAACATCATTAATTAAAAATCCTAAATTAGGACTGTCTTACAATAATGTGCAGTCAGTGTTCCTGTTATTGTGTCCAGCTCTTCTAAGTGGATCTGATATAGTAGATATGAAGCTAAAGTCCTCTAACCTCTTTTTTTAATTAATTATTTTGTTTGTATTTCATTTCTCAGCAGTCAGAAGTCGTCGCCGAGGCTCTGCCTGCTCAAATTGAGCTCCTTGGAAGCTTCAACAGTCTTATAACATCAGTGGAACAGCTGCAGTCCAGCTTCCTGTTAAGCCCGGACGGCTTCAATGAAGGAGATCTCGCTACGCCGCCGCGAAAAATACTCCACACACTCAGGTAAGGGTTTTTGCCCGGGTGGCTGTCCAAATGATGCGTTCATTAGTAAGTTAGCTTATTTCTACACACATTAACAAGAAATGTAGGACAAAACTATGCATTCAACTGTAACGGTAAAAATCACATGCAGTTTGTTTTTGCAAAACATACAATGACGTGTCAAATTTTAAATCTTAATACTTTCATGAAATTTATTTTTAATACATTATTCCTAAACCGCCCTTTTCTGTTATCACATTGTTTAGACTTTTTTTTCAAAACACTCATGTACAAGAGCCTCGCATTTCATGTATGAGTGAGTGTTTAAAATAAAAGGAGCATAAAACTTCAGCAAAACCCATAGATATGAATATGAACACATTGCTGTGATAAATGCATGGATCGTTTTTCATCAATTAAACTAATTAAATATATTGTCAAAGTAAAAATTCTATGTTGACAAACCTAAACATTAAATTGCGTATTTCATTCGCACAACAGTCAAAATCCCCAAAGAACAGCAGCACGTGTTCACACCTCTAAGGCTAAAATAAACAGTAGCTTTGAGTTGTCCCTTAAACAATTGATAGATCATTCAAATCCATCAGTGAGCTAATTGTGACCTCTCTATGATGGCTTCAGGCAGCTGAACCCCATGTATGAAGGCTATCTTCAGCATGATGCCCAAGAGGTGCTGCAGTGCATCCTGGGATATATCCAAGAGGCCTGTGACACCATCAGGAAGGAGCAGGAGCTGGAGACGGATTCCAATGAGACCGAGGTTAAACTGGAGAACGGTGTCTCTGCAACAGAATCCAAAACTCCCTCAGAAGAGGACGGCCAAGTCAGCGGCAAGAGGAAGAGTGACACCGAGGTGGGGAATGCCAAAAAGAAGCCCAAATCTGTCAAGGCTAAGAAATCTGACGCAGAGGATAATAAACCCCTCACCCGCTCCAAAAGGAAGTCCTCCAGTGACATCACCATCAACAGCGACCCAGACAAAGATGGAGAGGAGAAGGCGGAGGATGAAAAGCCGAAGAAACCAAGTCGGGAGGCGGAGGAAAAAGGCGGTGATGGGGAGGGGAAAGGTGAAAAGGCATCCAAAGAGGCAGACGGGAAAGGAAAGAAGAGGTCCAAGCTGAGCTGGCTGAGGCCTTCTGGTAAACAACCCAGTATTTTCTCCAAGTTCCTCAGCGTGGGAAAGATCAGCTCTGCGAAGAACCAGAACAAACCGGAGCAGGAGAACGAGCTGACGGACGAGCAAAGTCCAAACGAGAAGAGCAGCGAAGAGACGTCCCCACAAAACGTGGCCGAAGACGAGAAGGCAGTGAAACGTCAGGGTATGATATTATTACTGCGGGAGGAAGAGGACATTTATTTAATATGAGGGATCTGTTTTGTCAGGTGCAGGAAATGAAGGATTTAATAAGTAGAATGATAAATATGAAACTCGTAAACTGACAGGTTGATCGCTGATGAAAGATTGAGAATTAAGAGGTCATAGTGGTTTTAGAGATTTTGGTTTTTAACTTCTCATTCAAGGAAATTTGTTTTTGCAGCCTCTTTATTTATTTATTTATTAATCATTGAAGAAAAAAGTGTGCTATATAATTATCTAGGTAGCTTTCCAATATACATTGTCTTTAGTGTTGTTTCTTAATTAGTAGGTTATTGTATTTTAAAAGCAGCTTTCAAACAGTTGGAATAGAGAGTAAAAGAAAAAGACGGGGAGACAGTAAGGATGATGGATTTCTGTTAACTGGATTTCACCTCTGACCTGTAAAATCTCAGCATTAGTTTATGTGCGACTTCAGGCCTTAAATACAACTGTTTTATGTTTTATCCAGAGGGCCTGGACCTGATGGAGCACTTGTTCCAGGGCCAACTGGTTTTGAGGACTCGCTGTCTGGAGTGTGAAAGCTTCACGGAAAGGAGAGAAGACTTCCAAGACATCAGTGTCCCGGTCCTCGATGACGAACCCAGCAGCCCGGACGACCTCTCTGAGGGTGAGGACGCTTATCAACACAGCAACTCTTTAAAAACAAAAAGTAGTCCCTGTACCATGATGGATTGATCGCTCCAAGCATGGGTTGTGGTGAACAGTTTGGCTACTGCACAGTGCAAACGCATTTTTAAAAACTTTTATTACAATGTCACCTCCTGCCAAACAGAATTTGAAGACAATCTTATTGTTTTTTTTCCTTCAGACCACAATGCAGACGAAAGAAACCAACGTGATTTAATGAAATAACTGGTCTCCTCTCTCTTCCCAGTTTCTCCTGATCCCAAACCAGAGCTGAAGACTCTGAAATGGGCGATCGCTCAGTTTGCGTCAGTGGAGCGCATCGTTGGGGAGGACAAATACTTCTGTGAGACGTGTCACCATTACACCGAGGCCGAGAGGAGTCTGCTGTTTGACAAAACCCCGGAAGTGATCACCATTCACCTCAAGCGCTTCTCTGCCAACAGTTTAGAGTGAGTTGATACATTTTTACACACGTTTATTTTCATTTCAGTATTTGCTATCCTTCATTATTTGCTTCCAAAAAAATGGAGATTAATTATAGTTGAGCTGCAACAACTAATGGGTTCTTATCAAAGCACTCAGCAGCCCTCAGGTCAGTCAAAGTTTCACAATGTGACGTGTTGGTCGCAGGCGAGCCAATAGTGGTTTGCTAGTTGCACTGAGGAGCGCAGAATTTAATGTTTTTTACAATATCTGGTTACTTAAAGGAAGCTTTTGTCACACACGACGTGTTCAAGGACCATCGTACAGATGGAAATCTGGCGATAATGTCGTTTTTTTTTACAGCTTCTGGCTGTGATTACCGGTGTAGTTTTGGCGATTGTAAGCATGCTTTTCAATCCCGCCGGTGGGTTTCGCGTTTCAGAGGTCAGTCAGCTGTGTCCTGCTTCCAATACCAGGGTTTCCTGCCACTGTATTGTAAATAGAAGTGAACTCTGCTGAAGTCACTATTTCTGTAATATTCAAGCAGAATTTACTTCTAAGATTTATCTTTAAGTTTTAGAGATCCTTGATCCGCCGATACAAATTATTGATGATCCATATTGGCAGATGCAGATCCCTTTATGTCATTATGCAGCTGCTCTATAAGGCTTCAGAATATTTATTTTTTTGCCACCCTCCAAAAAAATAATTTCACCTGGTTTACACTGAAGTCAGGGAATTTCTTTTGCATATTTTACGATGACATTTTCATGATATGACTTTTATTTACTCTTTTATGACATACTATGTTTTTTTTCTTTTTCATGAAATACAATACAATTACTCTTTTGAAGACTTACCACATACTGTAAACAGGAATACAACAGGAAACGTTTCACCTAATTCTCAATAGTCCTTCAAAATCCAGTGACATGACCGTGGTACAGATCTTATTCATCCCTGTTTCTTTTCCTTAAAGCTTGGACCCATATGCAGGTCTGTCCAAAGTGAACACTCCCCTGCAGACCCCTTTGACCTTGTCTCTGGAGGAGTGGTGCACGCGGTCGTCGTCCACGAAGGGTCAACGCTACCGGCTCTTTGCCGTGGTCATGCACAGTGGCGTTACCATCAGCAGCGGCCACTACACGGCCTACGTCTGCATGTCTGATCTGAAAGATGCCACGCTCTGGCTGGGGGACCGAAAAGAAACGGAGGAGGAGGAGGAGGAGGAAAATAAAGAGGGAACCCAAGTGAAAGATGAAGTGCTGGACTATGATGATGGAGAGGTGTCCTTCAGCCTGAATGCAAAGGGACAGAGAGGTGCAAGTTTGGCGAGCAGCAAAACGGGAGGAAAGAAGCTGTCGGAGGGCGGAGTTGGACTCCTGGGTGGCCAGAGGAGTCTGTCTAGTTGTGACCTCGGGAGCAACGGCAAACACACGGAAAAAGCAGCCAGCAGTGCATCAACAGAGGGATCCAAACGGAGGAAACCCATCAAAAGCCTGGGCCAAAATAGTGAAGCAGAACTGAACAAGGAAGCTCGAGTAGGAGAGGAGGCGTCCACAGGGCAGCAGGCTCTGAACCACCTCCTTGAATACGAGGGCAAATGGCTGCTGTTTGATGACTCTGAGGTGCGTTTGTTTGAGGAGGAAGAGTTCCTGCGAGCCTGCTCTCCTGAGACGTCCTCCTCTTCAACACCTTACCTGCTGTTCTACAGACGGATGCCTGAACCCGAACGCTAACACGGACCCGAGGCCCCCTGCTGAGTCGGGGGTTTGTGCCAGACAGACTTTTTGTAGCTAAACGAACCGAAAAATTACTGTTATGTTTTTCGATACTCCAAACGGGGTCAAACATATCGTGGCGGTCACATTAGAACATGAACTGAAGATGTGTTTGACAAAGCAAACATTCTTGTGGATTCTCACCTCAGATGTTCATGAGCCTGTTTAGGTTTTTAGAAACGTTTGGTCAAATGGGAATTACATTTTCTATGTTCCGGGATTACTTTATCCCCTTTTCTGGTATGTGGATCTTCTCTATGAAGTACAGTGAGCTGTCTATTTGCTTTCTGTCCCATTTTTTTTTTTTTTATAAATTGGAAAAGCACTTTTGAACTTAAATGTTAGTATTTGAAAATGCAAAAATGGAGAATGTCTTTATTTTTCTAAAATGTGTTTCTATATTCAAGATACTCTCAGTGCTGTGCATGTTTGGAATATATCACTTAACTAAAAGCCAAAACAAGAACCAAATATATTTTCTGTTTCAAAGCAATACAACATATGCATCATAAGGTAAGAGAGCAATACGCTGCAGTTTCTAACATATTTTCAAACCTTTGCCACCTCCAATAACAACTTCTCAGAAAGATTTGGTTTTGCACTGATCCTTTTTTTATACATCTGAGGCCTAAAATTGAACTCGTCTATGCTATGACTTTTACACTGGCATATTTTCACACTGAAAAAAAAACACTTGATGTGTCTTTTATATGCCAAGCTTATACATATTTTGTTGGTACTGTTAATACTCAAATAGTTATTGCAGGGCAAAATAACAATCAGGGTGTCTCGCTCCCTCCAGACATCAGAAGCTTTTTCAAGATGCAAATTCAGAGAGAAGATATTTTAAAAACCTTAAAAATGTGTATTTCTTCAGTCAGCTGTCAAGTACATATAATTAAATCTGTATAAAAATAATTCAGAGGAAGAAAGGTCCAATCCCTGCTCAGCGAGACTCTGACAGCATTGGACCTTCCTTCAGTTCTGTTTTTCTACTTACTCTTCATTTAAAGTTATTTTAAGACAAAACAATAAACAAGCAGATATCAGAAAAGAATGAAGAGTGCACAGGGACAGATCTACTGGACTAAAACGAGTTTGAAAGTAAGCAAGTCAAGAATCGAACACATCTTTAAGGTGTAGATTTGATCGCTTTTGTGCTTGTTCAGCGTTTTTGTAATTAATATAACGTATTTTTGCTTGTAAAATATGATCATGTTTATTATTCAGTAATGTTGACATTGTCTCAGGTTCCACAGCAGTGTTTAAATCCAATCATGGTTTCAGGGATTGAATTAGTTATTTAGCTTAGTGATTAATACCCACTATAGACCAGAGTGACTCATAAACATGGGAACGATCTCCAGGGCAAGTTTTGTGTTGTCTCTATTAAACTGTAACGGATTCCACTGTAATTATATTCATGTTGCCAGGTTCAATTCTAAAGCAATAAAGTTTGTACTTTCATCTGGAGATACTCATTCACATCCAACTGATTTGTCTCCAACATAAAATAAATCCTACATTAAAAAAACAACAATAAAACACTTGGAAGCAAGAATATTACAAACATACACCAAACTGAACATTAAAATATTTATTTAGTAAAATATTTAAAATAAACAAAACTACATAAAATAATACAAGGATGTTCGAAGTACCTTACTTTAAAACATTCTTTCAAATAAAAATGATAAAGCATCATGATAAATAATGGTACCGTTTTTTGCATGTTTTCATTTTTTTCCCTCCCCCCTCAATTGAATTACATCAACTTTTGTTGTAAAATGCAACGCTACGCCATAATAAAAAAAGTGCACACATGAAATTGAATAGAGATTTTTGACATAACATAATTAGACACATTGACTGTTAAAATCGCACCTTTTCTGCAGACAAAATGTTTTTTGGCACTTTAATTAACCGATAAAAGGGTCTCAGAGCATTCTTTGTATTCAGTGGCGTATTAGTTTACATCCAGCAGATTCTGTTGGTTTCAAAAGTGGAGGCTAACATTACTATTATTATAGCGGTAGTAAAAGGACATATAAAGACTTATGCCCCCATATGTGACAAATGGCCAGCAAAGAAAAAATCTAAATGCCAAGGCATCTCTTTAATCGTTAAGATCCACTTGAATGTCCTTCTGATTGTGTAACAGTTTGTATGTAAACAAATTAAGACACTGGAATGACGTACCAAGCTGCAACACTTGTAGCCTTTCTTTTGACATGCTATCAAAAAAAACTGACCAACCTTCAAGAGACTCCTATTTACAATCGAGAATAAATTAATATTGCATTTTCTGGTGTGTGTGTTTTTGTGTGTGTGCGCGCCTGTATTCTTCTTTATCTTCACAGGTCAAGCTTGCGAAGACTCATTCTGCTGAAGGAATCTCTGAAAATAAGGAAAACATTTTTTTTCATTTAGACATATATCTGATGTTTTTCATTGGACATGGAAGTGATTTGGGGGATTAACTGGACTTCGAGGCAATTATTTTAGCAACATGTAGGCTGGTTTATCTGCGGTTTCCATTCCCATTTTAAAATACAGAATTCTGGCTTGACCACAAAGCTGGGATCACTTAAATGTCCTGACAAAATAACAAACACATGACATAGATACTTAAACAAAAGCAGCACAAAATGTAGTGTGAAAATCCCGAGCTACCTTATCAAGCTGTCCGTTTGCTGCATGATTATTGAAGAAGCAAAAACAAAGATTCATTTAAGGTCACCAAAACGTATTGCAGGGTATATGCAGGAATCCTTAAGATAATGTTAATACTTTTAAAGACCCTTTCCATACATTTAAGGAACTCATCACAACTTTGAGTTCTAACCGGTTACATCAGCTTAACTGGATAAGCAGGTTTTCCGTAACCTGCTTATCCAGCAGAGAACTGGATAAGCAGGTTTTCCGTAACCTGCTTATCCAGTTAAGGGTCGCAGGGTGCTGGAGCCGATCTCAGCTGTCAATGGGTGAAGGCAGGGTTCACCCTGGACAGGTCGCCAGTCTGTCACAGGGCAGACATATAGAGACAGACAACCATTCACACTCACATCCACACCTACGGGCAATTTAGAGTCTTCAATGCACCTCAGCTGCATGTCTTTGGACTGTGGGAGGAAGCCGGAGAACCCGGAGAGAACCCACGCTGACACGGGGAGAACATGCAAACTCCACACAGAAGGTTGTCCAGCCCGGGAATTGAACCCGGGCCCCTCTTGCTGTGAGGCGACAGTGCTAACCACTACACCACCGTGCAGCTTGATTGATTGTAAGATAGCTATATAAAGTCTGTGATAACAACATATATTATGTCATGAATAAGTCACAATACTATGTTGTAAAAAAAGTCATTGTAAAGCACATCTTCAAAAAAGTCGTAAAATTGTATGTAATAGTGTTGTAAAAAAGTACTATAGCATATCATGAAAAAATCATCGTATTGTCTTACAAATATAGTAAAGTATGTTGAAAAAGACAGTATAGCATTTAGAGAAATGTCATAGTATATCAAAAAAGACATGGTACGTAAAAAAAAATCCTAATATAGCATGTCGAAAATAAGTTATAGTATATTATGTCAAGAAAAAGTCATTGCATAATCTGTTGAAATAGTCATAAAAAAGTCATGGGAAAGGAATAGTAAACTACATGAAAAAATGTACTGTATAGTTTGATGAAAAGAGTCAAATTATAGTATGTCACAAAGTCATGAAAAAGTCTTAATATAGAATGTAGCAAAAAGTCATAAAAATGTCATAGTATAGTATGTCGAAAAAAGTCATACAAAAGTCATAGGGTAGAATGTTAAAAAAAGACAGTTTGTATTTCAAAAAAGTCACTGCAAACTATGTCGAAAAAAGTAAAACAAATGTCATAGTTGTCATATGTTGAAAACAACTCATAGTATAGAATGTCAAAAACAGTCATAGTATTGTATGTTAAAAAAAGTGAAAGAAAGTCGTAGGACAGTATGTCGAAAAGTCACAGTATAGTATGTTGAATAAAGTCTAAAAAAGTCATAGTATAGTATGTCCAAAAAAGGAAAAAAAAAGTCATAGGATAGTCAGTCAAAAAAAGTCATAGGATATTATGTTGAAAGAAGTGAAAAAAAATCATAATATAGTATGAGGAAAAATTCGAAACAAAGTCATAGTATAGTGTCAAAAAAAGTCAGGATATTATGTCGAAAAAAGTAAAATAAAATAATTGTATAGTGTGTCGAAAAAAAGTCATACTATAGTATGTCAAAAGAAGTCATAGTATAGTATGTCAAAAGAAGTCATAGTATAGTATGTCCAAAAAAGTTAAAAAAAAGTCATAGTATAGTATGTCCAAAAAAAAAAAGTAAAAAAAAAAAAAAAAGTCATAGTATAGTATGTCCAAAAAAGTAAAAAAAAGTCATAGTATAGTATGTCCAAAAAAATTTAAAAAAGTCATAGTATAGTATGTCCAAAAAAGCCATAGTATAGTATGTCAAAAAGTGAACAAAAGTCATAGGATAGTATGTCAAAAGAAGTCATAGTATAGTATGTCCAAAAAAGTGAAAAAAAGTCAAAGTATAGTATGTCCAAAAAGGTCATAAAAAGGTCATAGTATAGCATGTCTAAAACATTCATTAACAAGTCTAGTATGTATGTATAAAACAGTACAGTATGTCGAAAACAGTCATAGTATAAAAGTTCAAAAAAGTCATGGAAATGGTATAATACATTGTTGTAAAAAGCAATGAAAAAGTCACAGTATAGTATGTTGAATAAAGTCTAAAAAAGTCATAGTATAGTATGTCGAAAAAAAGGAAAAAAGGTCATAGGATAGTATGTCCAAAAAATGGAAAAAAAAAGTCATAGGATATTATGTTGAAAGAAGTGAAAAAAATAATCATAATATAGTATGAGGAAAAATTCAAAAAAGTCATAGTATAGTGTCAAAGAAAGTCAGGATATTATGTCGAAAAAAGTAAAATAAAATAATTGTATAGTGTGTCAAAAGAAAAAAAGTCATACTATAGTATGTCAAAAAAGAAAAAAAAGTCATAGGATAGTATGTCAAAAGAAGTCATAGTATAGTATGTCCAAAAAAGTCATACTATAGTATGTCAAAAAAAAAAAGTCATACTATAGTATGTCAAAAGAAGTCATAGTATAGTATGTCCAAAAAAGTCATAGGATAAAAAAATAGTTATGTTGAAAAGAAGTGGAAAAAAAGTCATAGTATAGTATGTCCAAAAAAGTGAAAAATAGTCAAAACAAAGTCATAGTATAGTGTCAAAAAAAAATCAGGATATTATGTCCAAAAAAGAAAAAAAAGTCAAAATAAAAAAAGTAATTGTATAGTATGTATGTCCAAAAAAGTCATACTATAGTATGTCAAAAGAAGTCATAGTATAGTATGTCAAAAGAAGTCATAGTATAGTATGTCCAAAAAAGTGAAAAAAAGTCATAGTATAGTATGTCCAAAAAAGTGAAAAAAATAGTATGTCCAAAAAAGTCATAGTATAGTATGTCCAAAAAAGTAAAAAAAAAAAAGTCATAGTATAGTATGTCCAAAAAAGTTTAAAAAAGTCATAGTATAGTATGTCCAAAAAAGTAAAAAAAAGTCATAGTATAGTATGTCCAAAAAAGTTTAAAAAGTCATAGTATAGTATGTCCAAAAAAGCCATAGTATAGTATGTCAAAAGAAGTGAACAAAAGTCATAGGATAGTATGTCAAAAGAAGTCATAGTATAGTATGTCCAAAAAAGTCAAAAAAAGTCAAAGTATAGTATGTCCAAAAAAAATAAAAAGGTCATAGTATAGCATGTCTAAAACATTCATTAACAAGTCTAGTATGTATGTATAAAACAGTACAGTATGTCGAAAACAGTCATAGTATAAAAGTTCAAAAAAGTCATGGAAATGGTATAATACATTGTTGTAAAAAGCAATGAAAAAGTCACAGTATAGTATGTTGAATAAAGTCTAAAAAAAACAGTCATAGTATAGTATGTCAAAAAAGGAAAAAATACATTGGTCATAGGATAGTATGTCCAAAAAAGTCAAAAAAAAAAAAAGTCATAGGATATTATGTTGAAAGAAGTGAAAAAAAATCATAATATAGTATGAGGAAAAATTCTAAAAAAGTCATAGTATAGTGTCAAAAAAAGTCAGGATATTATGTCGAAAAAAGTCAAATAAAATAATTGTATAGTGTGTCGAAAAAAAGTCATACTATAGTATGTCAAAAGAAGTCATAGTATAGTATGTCAAAAGAAGTCAAAAAAAAGTCATAGTATAAAAGTCATGTCCAAAAAGTCATAGTATAGTATGTCCAAAAAAGTGAAAAAAAAAGTCATACTATAGTATGTCAAAAAGAAGTATACTATAGTATGTCAAAAGAAGTCATAGTATAGTATGTCCAAAAAGTGAAAAAAAGTCATAGTATAGTATGTCCAAAAAAGTAAAAAAAAAAGTCATAGTATAGTATGTCCAAAAAAGTAAAAAAAAAAGTCATAGTATAGTATGTCCAAAAAAGCCAAAATATAGTATGTCCAAAAAGTTAAAAAAAAAGTCATAGTATAGTATGTCAAAAAAGTCAAAAAAATGTCAAGTATAGTATGTCCAAAAAAGTTAAAAAAAAGTCATAGTATAGTATGTCCAAAAAAGTTTAAAAAAGTCATAGTATAGTATGTCCAAAAAAAAAATCATAGTAAAAAAAAAGTCATAGTATAGTATGTCCAAAAAAGCCAAAATGTCCAAAAAGTAAAAAAAAGTCATAGTATAGTATGTCCAAAAAAGTTAAAAAAAGTCATAGTATAGTATGTCCAAAAAAGCCATAGTATAGTATGTCAAAAGAAGTGAACAAAAGTCATAGGATAGTATGTCAAAAGAAGTGAACAAAAGTCATACTATAGTATGTCAAAAGAAGTCATAGTATAGTATGTCAAAAGAAGTCATAGTATAGTATGTCCAAAAAGTCATAGTATAGTATGTCAAAAAAGTTAAAAAGTCATACTATAGTATGTCAAAAAAGTCATACTATAGTATGTAAAAAAGTCAAATAGTATGTCAAAAAGTGAAAATAAAGTATAGTATAGTATGTCCAAAAAGTGAAAATAAAGTCATAGTATAGTATGTCCAAAAAGTGAAAATAAAGTCATAGTATAGTATGTCAAAAAAAGTATAGTATGTCCAAAAAAGTCATAGTATAGTATGTCCAAAAAAGTTAAAAAAAAGTCATAGTATAGTATGTCCAAAAAAGTTAAAAAAAAGTCATAGTATAGTATGTCCAAAAAAGTAAAAAAAAGTCATAGTATAGTATGTCCAAAAAGTTTAAAAAAGTCATAGTATAGTATGTCCAAAAAAGTTAAAAAAAATCATAGTATAGTATGTCCAAAAAAGTCATAGTATAGTATGTCAAAAGAAGTGAACAAAAGTCATAGGATAGTATGTCAAAAGAAGTGAACAAAAGTCATACTATAGTATGTCAAAAGAAGTCATAGTATAGTATGTCAAAAGAAGTCATAGTATAGTATGTCCAAAGAAGTCATAGTATAGTATGTCCAAAAAAGTGAAAAAAAAAGTCATAGTATAGTATGTCAAAAGAAGTCATATTATAGTACGTCAAAAGAAGTCATAGGATAGTATGTCCAAAAAGTGAAAATAAAGTCATAGTATAGTATGTCCAAAAAAGTAAAAAAAGTCATAGTATAGTATGTCCAAAAAGTTAAAAAAAGTCATAGTATAGTATGTCCAAAAAAGCCATAGTATAGTATGTCCAAAAAAGTCATAGTATAGTATGTCCAAAAAAAAAAAAGTCATAGTATAGTATGTCCAAAAAAGTAAAGAAAAGTCATAGTATAGTATGTCCAAAAAAGTTAAAAAAAAGTCATAGTATAGTATGTCCAAAAAAGTTTAAAAAAGTCATAGTATAGTATGTCCAAAAAAGTCAAAAGTCATAGTATAGTATGTCCAAAAAAGTCATAGTATAGTATGTCAAAAGAAAAAAAAGTCATAGTATAGTATGTCCAAAAAAGTTAAAAAAAAAAGTCATAGTATGTCCAGAAAAGCCATAGTATAGTATGTCAAAAGAAGTGAACAAAAGTCAAAGTATAGTATGTCAAAAGAAGTGAACAAAAGTCATACTATAGTATGTCAAAAGAAGTCATAGTATAGTATGTCAAAAGAAGTCATATTATAGTATGTCCAAAAAAGTAAAAAAAAAAGTCATAGTATAGTATGTCCAAAAAAGTTAAAAAAAAGTCATAGTATAGTATGTCCAAAAAAGTAAAAAAAAGTCATAGTCCAAAAAAGTAAAAAAAGTATAGTATAGTATGTCCAAAAAGTGAAAATAAAGTCATAGTATAGTATGTCCAAAAAGTGAAAATAAAGCCATAGTATAGTATGTCAAAAGAAGTGAACAAAGGTCATAGGATAGTATGTCAAAAGAAGTCATAGTATAGTATGTCCAAAAAAGTGAAAAAAAGTCAAAGTATAGTATGTCCAAAAAAGTCATAAAAAGGTCATAGTATAGCATGTCTAAAACATTCATTAACAAGTCTAGTATGTATGTATAAAACAGTACAGTATGTCGAAAACAGTCATAGTATAAAAGTTCAAAAAAGTCATGGAAATGGTATAATACATTGTTGTAAAAAGCAATGAAAAAGTCACAGTATAGTATGTTGAATAAAGTCTAAAAAAGTCATAGTATAGTATGTCGAAAAAAGGAAAAAAGGTCATAGGATAGTATGTCCAAAAAAGGGAAAAAAAAGTCATAGGATATTATGTTGAAAGAAGTGAAAAAAAATCATAATATAGTATGAGGAAAAATTCTAAAAAAGTCATAGTATAGTGTCAAAAAAAGTCAGGATATTATGTCGAAAAAAGTCAAATAAAATAATTGTATAGTGTGTCGAAAAAAAGTCATAGTATAGTATGTCAAAAGAAGTCATATTATAGTATGTCCAAAAAGAAAAAAAGTCATAGTATAGTATGTCCAAAAAAGTCATAGGATAGTATGTCAAAAGAAGTCATAGTATAGTATGTCCAAAAAAGTGAAAAAAAGTCATAGTATAGTATGTCCAAAAAAGTGAAAAAAAAGTAATAGGATAGTATGTCCAAAAAAGTGAAATAAAAGTCATATTATAGTATGTCCAAAAAGGTGAAAAAAAGTCATAGAATAGTATGTCCAAAAAAGTGAAAAAAAGTTAAGGATAATATGTAGAAAAAAAGAAAAAGTCATAAAAAGAAAGTCATAAAAAGTCCTAGTACATTCAAACGAGTAAAAATATAGAATGTCAAAAAAGTCATGGAAAAGGCTTGGAATAGAACGTCATAAATAGCAATAAAAAAGTCATAATATAGCATGTCGAAAAATTCAGAATATAGTATGTTTAAAAAAGTCATAGTATAGTTCAAAAGGTCATAATAATGTAATGTTTAAGTATGTTGAAAAAAAGTCATAAAAAAGTTATAGTATACTATCTAGAAAAAAGTATTTGCAGATGCCCAGAAAGGTCACAAACACAGTCAAATAAAAAGAAAAGAAAATAGAAGCAGGGGGCGGGGTCTCTGTAGAAAGAGACACCACCACAAACTATACTTGGTGATTGAGAGGGATTCTTTTTGAGTCGATACGCTGGTTTTTAAGATATTCTTGCATATTATACCTTGCTTGAGGGCCTTATTGTAGCCAGTTGATTTATCAACTTTAATACTTTTTAGCACCCTGTGGACACCCTGTATCATCTACATTCATACAGAGAAAAGGTGCCCCGGTCCAGCCCTACCTGTGTGAGTTGACCTGAAGTACAGGTTTATAAAGCTGTGGGATCTTTCTGTTGATGAGGGGCTGAAGCGCCTCCTTCAGCCGGTGATAGTTCCTCTCCAGCTCCCTCTGGTACTCCTTCTGGTCCGGACCAATCAGGCTCTTATTCTTACGCAGGGCATCTTCACACCTTTGGCAGAGAAAAAATACTGGCCGTTAGATTCTGTACAATACTTTGTCTTGCTACTGTAGATAGATATGAAGAATCTTTGCCCTACTCGTTCTGTAGGAAGGCTTATTAAGGCATCTGGTTTAACTATAATTGTAGTTAAACGTTCACTTTTCAGCAAACTGGCGGAAACGTTCTTAAACGAACCATCAGAATAGATAAGGGGGCTGTTTTGCATAGAAACCAACATGAACCCATGAAACTCTCTTATATCAACAGCAGCTTTTTGACTGATCAAAACAATCTTTTTCGTTTCCTAAAAAGAGAAAGATCGTTTTCTCATTATTTTGACAAACGGATCACAGTACTTAAAGATTGTTTTTTCATAATTTTGTGTTAAATATTGTGTCTCTCGGACATGTTGCACCTGAGGATTCATCGTTCACAGTCCATACCTCTTTGTGAAGTCTTTGAAGCAGAGCCGTAGCTTATTGTGGTGTCTATACAGCTTTGGGTCACTGGGAATCTCTGACAGGAACACCTGAGCCACCTCCAGAGGACCCTGAGGGAAACAGATATGACTATTTAGTCTAAAACTTTACTCATGCTCATAAATTCCTCTAATACTACTTTTTTTCATATGCTTTTTCTTTCTTCCCAAGCACCAATGCAAATGCTTAACACATTACCTGGTTGACAGTTGTGCCCACTGATCCCTGTAGGACCATCTGCAGCATCTTTGCATCAGCAGGGTCCTGGTGGGTGGCGAAGGCCAGCTCCTGAGTCTTCTTCTGCATGTCTTCTATTGCCACTTCAATGGGTGTGGATATAATCTGGAAAGTCACAGATACTAGCTGTTTCAAGAGTTGGATAAAACTGTTCCTTTTACAATCACTTCATTTTTCAGATAATCATCCTTAAACAGCTGGAGATAAGATACTGTATGCTGTTTTTCTTTTTTTTAAAATAAAAAATGCAAATCTTTATTAGTTGTTAGCTGTCTGAGAAGAAATCAAAATAAACTAAAATAGGTATATAAAAAAAACTAAACTCTTCTGCAGGACAGTTGCTTTCTGGGAGCAGGTTGAAAAGTGTTCACCCACCTCCTCTTTGTGGATGATGTTGATGCGTGTCTTGATGTAAGGGAAAGCGTGGGAGGTGGTGAGGATGGTCTTGCGTTTGAACTGTTCGTGCAGGTCCCCGTGGGCACGCCCGTCTAGAGTGAAGGGGGTGCAGTAGACGAAACGTCGCAAATTGTAGTTCTTGTCAAAGTAGGTGATGCGGTCCTTCATCTCGTACGTGTCGAAGTACGGCTCCACATATGTGATCTGGATGAATGCCTAGAGAAATAACAGTTAGAACATATTATAACATATGTTCCCTCTGTTGAAGATGGATTCTGAGACTAAAGGTTTGAATAAAATCAATTTAAACTTCACAAATTCCATCCACAAAATCCCACATGTGGAAATGAACACTCTGCCCAACACCAACCTTATTTGGGTCCAACTTGCACTTGTCCACTGGGTTGGAGTCCTTAATGACTTCGACCTGGTCCTCTCCAAATCGCTCTCCATAGAAACCCTGAGGAAAAAAATGCAGCACAGAACCTCATTAGTTCTGAGCAGAAGTACTAAAAGCACCCATGGCTACGAGGAAATCTAAGAATCGTGGTTTTACAGGAGAATCCAGTGGCTTCATGGTGGAATTTACCTCTAGCCTGTGAGAAATTTCCGCCAGCTTCGTGATGGCCGGCTCTTTGTACACAAACTCCTGCTCGTCCAAGTCGCCCAACTTTGAACCGTAAAATCCAACTCTGAAGTACGTACCAAACATCCTCTTTCCATCCTGCGAGCAGAGAGAGATAAATGTTAGTGCTGAGCAAGAATATAACGTAACTTCGGATAAGAATGTGTTCATTACACTCCAGATTGTCAAAATAAAACCAAACTTTTTTTAAAGCCATTGTCCAAATCCGTTAATCATACTAAGATACAGTGCAAAACCTAATTTCTTACAACGGTGAGCTTTTTTTATGCTGATCACTACTGAGGACCAGGAAGCATTTGCAACGAAATGATGGCTCTTTTTTTTTTTCCTTTTATATTCTGATAAGAAGTCCATCCAACAACAGTAGACTTCAGCTCCAGATGTGACTGTTTAGTTCACAGGTGTAAAGGAAGGGAGAAAAGGTTCTAGCTCATTCAGAGAAATGAAAAGGTGCAAGAGTGATTCATCACAGCAATAAGACAAGATAAGACGTAAAGTAATAGCATCTCCTCATGTTAAAAAAAATATTGTAGCTTATAGAAGTGTCTTTGAATGGTTTCTATGTCTGTGAAGATATGGGTTGTGTCTGATAGAAAGCAGCCATGAGGAGGTGAGCAACCTCAACACCATCATCCACACATTTAGTCTACAGTACCCACAGACACACAGTAATAAGCAGGTATCACCTCTTAGCAATTTACTGAAGAAATTGCAGTTTTTCTAAGATTGTTTAACCGTTTTTCCACCTCTACAATTGTAAAGTACACAGAGGAAAGACAGGTCCCTTGTTTCACCACAGAGTAACAGGAAGAGGGCAAAACATCAACAGGAAAGAAAAGAAAAAAAACTATTCTAAAATATGCATTGACCAGCCAGCAGAATATTCACGGATGCCTACACTCAACCACTCCGTGATATTTTAGGAAGAACAGCCTCTGAGTAACGAAAAAAAAAAATCACCATCAAATCTAGAAACTCTGAATTTTGTTCCCCACAGACATCCGGAAAGCAATTTCAGATTAAAGTTGATTAAAGTCAGACAGAGCAGGTCTGATACAGATGTACAGACGGGAGTGAACGAGTGTGTTTGTGTGTGTGTGTGTGTGTGTGTGTGTGTATAACATGTGAAAGGGAGAAGCTGTGGATAAGTGGCGCAGGTAGTTTACCTCTAGTAAAAAGTTATCTATTGAAACCCTCTTGGTAACGGCAAGCTTGAGGTAAATCTTACAAATCCATCTTGTATTTTTACTTCAACTGCTCATTTAAAAAGAAATTCAAGCAAAAATTGAAGACCCTGAAAACTTAGGAACTTACCACAAGACACAAATAAGTAAAGTGGGAAGGAAGGGTCGGCAACCAGGGAAATCAAAAAGGAGAAAACAGAACAAATTTTAATGAGGATTGGGTTCCTCCAGAGAATTTCAAAAACAACACAAACTAACACACAATAGATAAATATCTCGATTGATTGAAAAAAAAAAAAAAAAAGAACATAAAGTCATTGTGGAGGATCCAGATCATGCAAAGGCAGACAGTTATGACAAAAAGAAGAAAAACAAAGTGAGAAAAAACAGATCCATAACCGTCAGAAACACAACATGCACTCTCAGTGCATTTCCAAAAGGAACACAGAGTGCTCTGTCGATGTCATGCAACAAACCATGAGAACTCAGAGGTTAATTCTGTTAACGAAAGAACAGGATGGATGAAAAAATATCAGGGGTCGATTTAGTTTGAACTATTAAAAGAAAGGGCAAAAATAAGGACTAATCAAAATCAAAAGGGATAAATCAAGTAATCCTGAGATTACTGCAAATTGAACCCTCTTGGAAAAAAAAAACCTGACTGCCTCAGGAATTTGGTTCCAGCTTCGACCCAATGCAAGTCTGCAACACCTTATGTTTTAGAAGGATTATTTATTGGCGTGTGGAAAGATGACCAATGGCTAGAGCAGGGAGGCTAACAGATACCCTTGGCGTAAAAACAGTGCACTGAAATCGAGCCCTGTGGTTGAAGATGAGATGAAATGAAGTGTGACAGCAGACGTGTCAGTCAATGAGCGTGTTCTGACTGACGCACCAGCAGACAGACAGAAGATGAAGACAGGAAGAGTGCGGATTGTGCAGGTGATGCATTCATTGAGACTGAGTCACACACTGTGGCTCCCATGCACAGCCTGCCAACACGGTCACGTTATGAGAACAAGATCTTCTTGCACATGAAGAGGAGGGAGGAGAGAGGAAAATGAGGGTGTTGCTGCTCGTACAGCAGGTGTCCCCAGCGGGGGCAGACAGTTGACATTGTCTGCAGATGTTAATGGATGGGCTGTATGTAACAAAGCAAAGAGAGCAACAGAATGCCCACGGCTGGCAAATAAAGAGATGAGAGTACAATACGAAAAAGATAAACAACACGAGCAGGGCCAAGCAGGAACTGTTTAGCCACCTACCTCCCAGCCAGTACTCTGTGTGACAAAGAGAATACAGGACAAGTGAACAACAACACACAAAACGACCCCACAGAACAGTGTGGCATTCGCACACACAGATATGTTACAGAAGAATGGACTCTTTGAAACTAATCCAGGTTACTAGCTGGAGTGGAGAACAACTGACCTCTGACAAACACAAAAAAAAAAACATATCCTTATATAATAAATCAAGGATCATTTTTTGTCCCCCAAAAATATTGCCTTTGTGCAGTTCCTTGGCACACCAGCGGACTGTAACCTTGCCCACAACATTGTAATTATAGGTCACACAACTGGCCTTTAAGAAAAAACACAACAGGAGTCTCTTCCCACACATCATGCAACCTGTTTCATACTTTACAAGCATGCAAGGTCTACGACAATATAAAAAAACAAAACACACTGGAAATAAAATGCTAAAATAATAATTCCATTCAAAGCCGTGTTTGTGTGAAGGCAACAGGACCATATTTACACAATATTTCCAGTTGTGTTTGGTGGTGCGCCTGCGTTATTTCTTTGCTGACCGTGACGTATTCTGAGGCAATGAAAATGAAAAACTTGTGGCCAGACCTTGGTTTTGTCCCAGTTCTCTACTATAAAATCCTGCTGGAAGACAATTAACCCCTCGCACCAAAAAGGTGACAGATACACGTGACAAAACATTCTTGTGACTGTCTCACTAAGGTTTTTGGGTGTTCATATTGAGTTATGATGTTGGAACATGCTATTCTGTTTTAACACTTGATCCATATTACTGAATTTACACAGGAACAACCTTATGTAACCCAGATGTGATCTTTTCATAGCATAAGGCTGAAAAAAAATACGAATTTGGTTCTTGTAAAAAATTCAGTGTCAGCTTAACACTTTAAGCTGCTGTAGCCTGTTGTGGAAGAGAATATCTACTTTGTGTATGTGTGTGGCATATGTGTGTGTGTGTTTACCTGATGCACAATTTTGCCAAAGGCTTCCTGTAGTTTACCATGAATGGTGGCGAGCTTCTTTGCATCCCTGCTGGCTTCATGGACAGGAATCAGTACCTTGTACACTTCGTTTACCGCCTCATACATGCCCGCCTGGAAAGGAGATCGAGACAAATGTTTGTATGGTACAGTCAGTCATCCAAAAATACCAAAAATTTAAATTTCTAGATTTTCATTTGACTTAAAAGGCCTGAATAAGGAACACTGGAAAAGTTACACGCACAGCTGACTATAATCTTACATTACTCTTTGTTTACAGGTCTACTGATAAGAAGAGTTAGAATGAAAAGAGAGAGAAAAGTCAGCCAGTTGCTTCAAAATCCCTGTCTGCCTCCTCTACATCAACATCCACTCATCTAATCAACCATCTATACTTATCCCTTTCTCACCATGGAGAAAGAGGCAGCAGCCTGCTCCAGGAGTCCCACGAGGCCGATCTCAGTGAAGTATTTCCCCGAGCAAATGCCCTCCTCATCTGGTGACACTACATCATCAGAGACTGCCGATTCCTCCAGCACATTGGATGAAATATTCTGGAGCACACATGCAGGCATACACAGTGACAAAAACAAGAAGAAGAGGACGAGCACACACATCAGCAGACATGTCTATTGCCAGTGACCAGTATCCATGTATCCAGTGCTCTCCTTACCTGGAAGGTAACGCAGCCCACAGGCAGATACTTGCGGTCCTCCAGCATGCTCAGGTATTCTGCGACCAGAGCAGCACTGTGCACCAGACACTGAGCAGCCTCAGCGTGGTTGTTCCTCTCCGTGTGTTTTCCAGCCATGTTCTGAAGCCACGTCAGCCGCAGGTCTGGTGACGTCTGGTAACCCTTTGCAATCCTGGAGACGTGAAATCAAAGACACACACATGAATGCACACACACGACTAGGTGACAGTGATCACAGAGCAGAAATACATTTGTAGGTGATCAAGGGGTGTTTGCTTGAGCGTGCGTCTATTCTTCACCTGTACATGAGATCTATTAGCATCTCAGGATCTTCCTGGTGCTCCTTCATCTTGACTGTGTCGGACAGGATCATGTGCAGGTTAAACACAAGGTCCTGGACCTGAAGGAAAAGACAAGAAAAGAGAATGTAGACCTTGAGTTACTGCCACCCCGATCTCTTACAGAAATCAAGGCGTAGAGGACAACACAAATCTGTCAATTCAGTAAATAAAATCAATCATCAAGTTGTCCGTCAGTCAACATGATGGACGACAACTAAAGAATTTGATGGATAAATCTGTACCTGGTCTGGGAACGTGGTCTCCCTCAGCTCCAGATCCTCCTCTGCGTAGGTGAGGATGGTCTTTAGAGAGCGTCGCAAAAACTCCTCGTTAAAATTCTGAGACGTTCCCACCAGCGATGAAAGAGACATGGTCACTTGCATCTTCACTCTCGCAAAGTTCTGAAAGTGCAACCACAAAGAAAATAAAGGTTTGAACTATAAACATGTTGTGAAGGCTACGGACTATTGTGTGATAGATATGGACTGCCAAGGAAGTCATTTTGATAGGTGTCTTAAAGGTGTGGAAGTCTGCCTGTGCTATAACGAAAGGGAAATGATGCGTTCACCTGTAATTGGGCCTTAATTGGATGGCTGAATGCAACCTTTGGTTTTGTTCTAAATTGCGTGGTGTAAAGTGAAAGAAAAAAGGAATAAACCACTACCAGAACAAATCTGAGAAAATGGCTTACCAGAAGTAAAATAGTTCCTAATAATAACAGATTTAATCATTAGCAGGGCAATCTGAGAGCGCAGACCTTCGTTAAGGTCATGCCCTATCCCACAATGTTAAAGAAAGGGAAAAAACATTTAGTGTACTGCCCTGTTATTCAGACACACTCTTAAATGTTATGGGTTCTTCCTTTGCCAAACAGACAAACAAACCGAACCATAACATAACCTTCTCGGCGGAGGTAATAATAGTGCTTCTACTTGACCTCTAATTGAGATTCAATTAGAGGTCATTTATTGAGGCATGTGTGGTACAGGCAATGGTATTTTTAACCTTCACTAATCTCTTTGAGAGCTACACTCCAAAGGGTCTTTAACTTCATCATCCCGGGTTCATGAACAAATGTTGCTCTGAAACTGATAACGCAACAATTTGAGTTGTACTTACGTTGCCGATCTCAAAGTTTTGCCTCATGAGGAGGTAGAGGGAGGCGCTGGCGTGGGCCCTGATGGTACTTATGCTGCTGCTGCAGCTCCTTAACAATCGCAAACACAGGTCAGCACACTGCTCCGTTTCCTCCTCGAACAGCAGTTCAGGAAACTACACAGGCAGAGAGAAATACACCACAAATTGACACAATACAAGTATTAATTCATGGAAGAAACTGCAAGAATAACAAGTCCAGTAGTCAAACCTTGGACACCAGCGCCCTCTGTGTGGCAAAACAATGCTGGAGGTAGAGGGCGCTCTGGTTGCAGGCCATGCTGTGGAGCAACACCTTCAGCACCCCACCCAGGATACTCTCTTTGGACTCTGTCACTGATACCGTCTGAAGGCAGAGTGAAACATATGCAGTTGTTATAGGAGCATGAGTGGGTTTATAAATGCTTAAGTGTCTTGTTTTCACGATCTTTGAGCACACCCATGCATGTTAGCATTCTATGTTGTAAATAAAGAAAGTCCTGTTGACTTGCATACCTGTACAATGATCTCCAAAGTATCAAGAATAATTATGTTGGCCTCCGTCGCAAGGTTACCATCGATAAGTGCTTCATGTTCCAGCTCAGCTCTGGTCCTGCAATCAAGAAACCAGAACAATATCATCACAAACTGATTACCAACTCTGATGATGTTCACCCTTGAATGTTGCACAAGCTTCCAATCACCACAAGAGGCATGAACAATGTAGGAATCTTCGTGTGGAGGAAAAGTCATGTGCTTAGTAGGACCTCAGCCAATTATCTTGATTTCATACGCTTGATATATATTGGTGATGATAACAGCCTAAAGTTGAATGAATAAAATAAATATAAATAATACGTTTATCCATCTGTAATTAAAGCAAATACTTTTTACGCTGCAAGATGTCTTTTAACCTTAAACACACACACAGACCTCAAACTATTCAAATGATTGACAGAAACAATGCATGCTGACCCACATGTAGACAGCTAGTTCAAACCTATAACTTCCCTCACCAGATGGTTATTAAGATTTTAGAAGGCATTAAGGAGGCTGTTCTTCCTTATTAAGGAAGAACAGCTAAGTAAGCGATTCCTGGTCTATGGGTAGAACATTATGGCTAAATGTTGTATATCTACATGTCCTTTGTGTTTGAGTATGAAACTTAAACAGGACTGGCTTTAAGTAGTAATGAATCTGAACAAACAAAGAATATATGACAAACAAGAGCTAATGCTACTTTTGTCTTGATTTTTGCTGCAGCAACAACCAGGGATACACGAGTAAAAACCCCAAAACAAGAAGCACACTGGTTAAAAAGCAAAAAAGACCCACTGCAACCAATATCACCCTGACAGACACTGTTACCAGGACAGAGGGAATGATGGGATGGGGGGGGGTCAAGGGTCAGAACCAGCATCATGGGGTCTCTGTTGGTGCATTCATGTGCATGTGTGAACTTAAGAAGTCATAATTGAGGAGAAATGGATCACAACATGGGTGCATCAGTGGCTAGAATAATGAATGTGGCACAAAATGTATTAGGATAACAAGATTTGTTTAAAGCCAAGTTAATCAGGAGGAAATCTAATATAAACTATTAAATGAATCCATGGCAGCCGGCTGCCCACAAGCATGTGAATACACCATAAACGAGGAACTAAAGCAGGGGGATATTCAGAGGAGCACACAGCAAAGGTGGACCATACAATACCTGATTGATCTGTGACTCCTACATAAACACACAGCAATGTGAGAGAACAAATGGAAATTAACAAAAAACAAAGGCTGGAGCTGAATTTACAACAAGAACAGAGAGAAAAATCCAATTTACAACCAAAAGAAAAGGATTGCATTGTATCTGTTGTGACATAAGATACAAAACTGTAACTTTTAGGGGTATGCAACACAGATATCTGCAGTTACTTTTAGACACAGTAGCATTTAAATTATTTTGTTAATCATATTCAAATAAGTCTGATTCTGTTCCTATGGAAATTCCTATGGAAAATGCCAAAACATATGGAAACTTATGAAGAATAAAGAACATTTAATGAGATTTGGCAGCGTTTTAGATGGTTTGTATCTATAAACAGATGGACTTTATCAGTAATATCCTGATAAGAGAATAAAAGGATGATAATATTCACTCTTTTATTTCAGTTTACGCTTCTAAATGACTGATTATATTTTGGGAAAAAGCACAGGTAGAGTTGAAGAGTTAAAGTGGGGATGGGCATTTTCATAACATTTCAATCACACAAAAGATTAATTGATTATTTGTGAACACAGAACAAATTGTAGTGAATAATCAGCTTATGTGTCTTGGGAGTATATTTTTTTTTCTGTGACATATAGTAAGAATTTAGAAAGTGTTAGAAAGAGCGTACTTGTCCATCTTTTCACTGTTTTGTCTCCAGTGGGTCATGTCCTTCCTCCATCGAAGGTTCTCCTGACTGCCAAAAGCACTGCCAGATGGACTCCGCTCTAAATGGTGGGGAAAGGATTGTTTACTTTTTTATTGGTGGTCAGAGAAAGTATGTTTACACAGAGAAACGTGACCGAGTTTGGCTGAAGGTCTGTAGTTGGATCTATAGTACAATTATAGCGGTGGGTGGAGAGCAGAATAGATTGTATGTCTGTCTCTTAGTTACACAACCTCCTCCTAGTTTAGTAATTATTGTTTTAGCCCTACTTTGTGGTTCTGTATGCATCTGTGTGTGCTTCCAAAACATGGTGATTTGTGAGTGCATGTGCAAGTGCTGAAATGTGTTACTTTACCTAGCTGTCCGCGGCTGCGTCGCACCATCTCCTGTCTGGCACCAATGCTGCCCAGTATGGCCTCCTCCAGCTTGGCCTTCATGTCTTTTGACTTCTTAAAGGTCAGGCTGTTCATCCGTTCAAATGCCTTCTTCCCCTGCATGGTGAACACAACATGGGCCTTGTATCCATGAGGCAGAGGACGAGTGGACGGACAGAGAACAAAGCGAGGAAGTTATTTGCACCACAGCACTCAGCAAGAAAAGCAGGTTTGAAGCAGAAAAGCAAACGTGCAAGCACAGAAAAAAAAATAAAAAACAGCAAGCAGATAGCGTAGCAGAAAGGGAAACACACAGAAATAAATGTATGATTAAAGCATAGAGAGCAGCAAGCTGTCTGCTTTTACTATTTTATCATCACTTTCAGTAGCCAAAGCATATTAACTGCAGATAAGCTTGTTCTGAATGCAAGAGGATAGTGCTAACTAATCATCCACTGAAGCTTTAGAAAAGTTGAAAAAAAGAACACACTGAATCAGCTGAAATCAGCCTGAAATACATCCTTTTTGTGGGATGTTGTATGTAAAAGTATGTACACTAAATAAACAGGCATACTCAACATACACAACCCTCTCTGCGCCCTTAACAACCATATAGTGGTTTATCAGTCTTGTCACTTGTTACCTTGTACTCAAAGCAGGAGACACAGAGGTAAAGGAGATCCAGCAGGCGGTTGAGCTGGGACACTGACAGGTCTGTGAACCACTTCTGTAACACCAGCTCATCCGCATTCTTCAACACCCACAGCAGACAGATGAGCAGACTTCGACTGGACTCGGCCGAGAAGCTCCCGTGCTGACGACTCGCCTTGAAAGATGGACGACGAAGAATCAACAAAGAGGAAAGACCAGAGAGGGACAAAACGGAAGAATCCAAATGGTATGATACGAAACTACTGCCTCCTGTTTGTTTAAGTTTTTTCAACAGACCTGCGAGTTGAGCAAGAAGCTGCTTGGTCGGGACATTGGGGTGGGGGTGGAGGTGCCTGCTATTGCCATGGCGACAGTCTGGCTGATCATGCTGTTACCCTCTCCTTCTGCATCTTCTCCACTGCTGCCCATCGCTGCTCCCTGGGGACCACCTGGCCGACCCCACTGGTTATGGGACTCTAGGGACATAAAAAAGAGAGAAAAGAAAATAACAAATAAACTGGAATTAGAGAAAATACAAGAGTAATGTAGGGACACAAGACAGTGAAAATGTTATCTGGATGTAATGAAGACAAAAACATAAGGCTTCATAATTATTAATGGGGGAAACCTCAGTGGACTGAAACACGGCACTAACTGCTGTTTATGTAGTATGAACCCTCTCTGTACTCTGAATGAGCACTACAAGTGTAGAGAAGGTAACCTTTATACTAAATGTGGATGTTAAGCTAATTAGGATGTTTACAATGGGATTTTATTCAATCTTAGAAATAGTACTATTTAAAAAAAGTAAAACTGGTCTCACATTTTATTCAGACTAAGCTTTATATCATTAGCTTAACTGACTCTGGACCTACTGCTTATATTCAATCATGTATGAATGGGTAATTCAATACAGCCTCCAGGTCTAGGGAAGGCAAGTTCACTATGGTGGGTTAAAGGAAAGAAAAAAAAAAAGCAGTAGAGATGAACTAAGGTTAGGGATCGGGCATGTTATGCTGCAACATACTTTGCAGGTCAAATGATAACCTTCTGAGTTCCAAAGGATATGCTATTGCAGGTCACAATGTAACTTTGCCATTGCATTTGTTTGAATAGCTTATGTTATTTGGCATTTTGTCACATTATGTCGCAAGAGAGAGTACCTCCGGCCACAATGCTGCATGCCTCATTCACAACTGTTTTATTTTAGGTTGATCTGATAGGAGTGCTGCTTCCAGGACGGTAAGAAGCAAACAGTTGGATATGACATCAGACATTTGACAGTGGTGAGTGAAACAAGGTAAATATACCAAACAAAATACTGAACGACAAACATTTACTGTACATTTAAAGTAGCTCATAATCTTTACCTGTAAAGTCATGGAGTTGTGTCAATGTTTCCATGACGATGCCAATGAGAGGCAGGTAAAGCATGGCGACTCGGGCCTTGACCTCAGGATCGGCGTAGCGTGGGTCAGAGTCATGGCTGGACAGGAGGTTATGAACGACACTCACCACTTTCTTATGAAGGCTAAACATTCTACAGAGAATCAAAAGAAAAGACAAAAGTTTAAAAAAAAAAAACAGCAGAAAGGAACAAAGACATGGTGTTTATTCATTTCAAATGTGGAAAGCACAATCGGTGAGAGAGAGAACCCACCCCCATTAAACTAAACCTTTACTCACTCACGTGAATGCATGTCAGCATGCATACAGGCTTATCTCTCACCAACAGAAACAGATGCTCTAAACTGAAAATATCCCTTTCCTTTCTCTACAATTCTTGGCAGTTTATTGGGAAGGTACACACACACACACACACACACACACACACACACACACACACACACACACACACACACACACACACACACACACACACAAACAAACACACAGACAAAATGACACCCATTAATAAATCTGACATGTGATGACCCTTCAACTCACCCTCGTTCAGACATAAACTCTTTATTCACAAAATGATCTTAGCAAGTGTAGAAAATGTGTATCCAAAGCAAACCAACCCTTCATTGTCTGGGTCCAGTATCACAGACAGTTCAGACAGTACCAGTCCGGCCAGATAATGTTGCTCTCTGAAGGGGACAGACAGCTCAAACATGTTGGCTATCTTTTGGTCCTGGACATGTGTGGAGAACCCAGAGCTCTGTAGGGGAGGGCACAGAACATCCAAACTAGACCATTAATATTTTACGTGATGACTTGAAATGACAGCTAGTATCACAGGAAATCACTATGCAATTGTTTTGTAGGACTGTATCACTGGGTGCATGTCTATTTGCATGCAGGTATTATAATTTTACAACACTTTATGTCTGACCTGGGAAGTTGCTGATGACACAGAGGGGGAAGGCGAGGCAGGTGGGGTCAGCAGACTGCAGGGCAGGTTTAGGGTGACGTAGTGTTCATGGCTGCAAACAATTCTCAAGAAATCAAGCCTTAAAGACTCCAGGGTTGGGTTCTGCAGAGCATAAAGCTTTGCGGACACCTAGAGAGAGGAAACCATACAAATTCTTTAATCTTTTTTTAAAGAATACTATATATACGTACATACAGTACCAGTCAAAAGTTTGGACACACCTCCTCATTCAATGGTTTTTCTTTATTTTTATTTTTTTCTACATTGTAGATTAATATTGAAGACATCCAAACTATGAAGGAACACATATGGAATTATGTGGTAAACAAACAAATGCTCAACAAACCAGAATATGTTTTATATTTTAGGTTCTTCAAAGTAGTTGAATGAGAAGGTGTGTCCAAACTTTTGACTGGTACTGTACATGCACATAATACAAATAAAGAATTGGGGTACGTGCTGTCGAAAGAACTGTAATCTTGAAATAGCATTTTAGGAAAAATAGCAAATTAGATCTTAATATATTTTTAGTTCTTTCTGGAAACCTGAAATGCTTTATATATAAATCTGAAACTGAATAGCATGAAAGGTATGCTTCACAGCACCAGAGTATAAATAAACTGTACAATATCTAGCAGTAGCCTCCAATACATAATATGCATACTAAAAGGACATTTATATTTCTTTAGGGGAGCTACAAACATTAATTTGCATACTTCTTATACTTTTATCTGATTGTGCAAAAAGTAACTTAGCCATCTAGGGATGCTTTTCTCTTCACTCGTACTCATCTAAATCTGTATTATTCTTGTTTATGAAAAAACACAGTCATACAAGAAAAGTATATGGTATTTGTGAATCTAAATACGGCATTTACCTGTTTCCAGTATGCCCTGATTAGGGTGAAGACAAAGCCTCGGTCCATGACTGACAGCAAGTCGTTGAGGAAGAAGGCCAAACTAGTGTTCAGTCTCTCCACCAACTCCAGGTCCTGAATGGATGAAATACATGTCTTAAGTTTCCAGAGTTGGTGGTTTGAACATGATTTCTGTCTCTTAACCCCCGTGATATTCCACAAACTGCTTGCTGATTGGGAACAGTTCACCAGGCAGTTACTTACCTTCTGGAAGCGAGACACAATGTCGCCAGCGATGGTGCTGACCAGGGCTGTTATGTCATCCATGAAGCGTTCTGGGAAACGGTTCTTCCTGGGTGACTCCAAGCGCTCAGTGAAGTACAGGTGGTGGATGATGCTCTTAACCTGTGGTACAGGTCAACATTTTTTATTATGTCTAAAGTACTGCACAGCACACTATACAAGACATTTCCATCCATCCATATGTCCAAGCTGTTTTAGGTGTTAAAATGTTGTTTCCTACCATGAGTTCGAAGAAAAACCAGGCCTGTTGTAGAGCTCCCTCCCTGACGCTCCCACTGCTCACCACCCACTGGAGGGCTAATTCCTCATGGAAGAGCTGAGTAGAACAGGAAAGTAGAAAACATAGACAAAGAATGGAGATGGAGAGAGAGAGAGAGAGAGAGAGAGAGAGAGAGAGAGAGAGAGAGAGAGAGAGAGAGAGAGAGAGAGTAGCAACAAAGCCAGACAGAGAGAATGTGAGGCACCAGGAGAAGTATTCCTGTCCATCCTGAATTCAAATATACCTAAATCTACATGTTGTGAACAGATTATTCAATAATCTGTTCACAACATATAATAAATATACTGTTGAATGAATTCCAAAGTGTATTTACTTAATGGGAAATATGATATGAAATGAAAGTTAAGCAGGCTTAGTTAAAAATGATTAGCAATTCTAAATATCTCTATATGAAAGAATAATAAATTCAAGTAAAGCTCCTGCACCAGCAACACTGAAAATGATTGATAAAAAGAAACGTGAGGTTCGACCAAAAACTTCATATACAGACATATTACGTTAATGGTTACCAACTCAATACACGGAAATTCATTAAAAAGTTTAAAAAAAAAATCATATAATTCACCATTGTGTGCAAAAACTTTCATTTCTGTGAAATGATGAAAGATGCATTCTTATCACCATGCAAATTAGTATTTAGTTATGTAACTTACTGATAATCTAACTATATCTAGCTATAGTATAATAAATATGTCTGCCTGTCTGTCTATATGTTCTTTGTACATCTCGAGAACTGCTCATCTTATCTACTTCACACTCGACAGGTGTCTTGCTGGGGGCTCAACGGAGTGCTTTTGACACAATTTGATGCAATTTACATGTAAAACTATTAACTATTAATAGGTAAACTATTAATACCGCACAGTAAGATCTGCCTATAAATTCTAACTTCAAGTGAGGAGTGAAAGAGAGGCATTATCACCACAATGCACTTAAATTAACTTTACTCTGTTCAAGGTGGAGCTTTCCATTCAAATATGATGCTGAAGTGTTTAATGCATAATATGTGAATTATTATATTTTTCGGGGTAAAATCTAAATCTGCACCGTAACCATTAATATTTGTCTGTATGGTAAATATATTAGTACACTGTTTTCTTTAAGGTAGAAGTACACAGTAGGTAGAATACAGTTGAGTTGCATATTTGTCAAGTGCTTTGGGGGAATTTTGTAAGTCTTTTCAGGTTGTAATGAGTTAGAATATTAACATAATTCAATATGTTTCAAATCTAAACATCATAATAAACTTTACCCAGGCAGCTTACATATCCTAACGATAAAGTCCGCCCCTGGTATTTTATCCTGTTCCAGAGTATTCTTTACCAGTGTTTCTGACCATGAGTAGCCATGATTTGGGTGTGTGACACAACTACTAAATGTCTTGAAGGTGTATTTCTGAGGACCGAAGAAAGCCCAGTGTTGAGGGTGAAGTTGTTTATATGAGCAATCCTTGAGAAAGCTGCAAGCAGCAACACCACAGGCCCGTTCTGAACTGGCATGTTTTGGACGGGCAATGCACTAGTAGGTATTTTCCCAGGTGCGTGAGAGGTTTTTTGCATGGGGAGAAGAATTTATGCTTCTTCATTTCTTTATGAATTATGCATCAGTAACTTGCATATATTTAGGTGTGTGCTTTTATGCAAAACCAACATCTAACCCAGTCTGGCTAATACACCACCTCTTGTGCAGTCTGGCAAGTCTTCCTTAATCATGTTGACATAGCGTGAAGATTAGTAAGAAGCAGGAGCTGATATATTTTCAATTTTTTTTATCTTATGAACAATATCTTTATATTGTATCCTCATCCTTACCATCCTCTAGACTTTATGTATGAATTTTACTAGAAACATTATCTCTATGTCTATAAATAGTCAGTATTGCTCAACGTTAATAACCTGAAACCTTTTTCAGCAATACTACTTCTTTAATATCAGAAACCTTTGCAGCAGATTGTATCCTGAAAAAACAGACCCAGTGAATTGTGGACAGTGAAAGGAGACTTCCCAGACTAAGTTAGCCAGACTACAATCAACATTCATGTCACACGAAAAACGGATTGACACATTCAGAACAAGAGGCAGATCAGCAACATCCAGCATTCAACAAACTCCAAAGCCACCAAATACAACATCAACCAAACCAGAGGCACACATCCACAGACAAGACAGTTGAGGAGGCGAATAAAGGGTGGGCGGGGTATGCTCCTCCCCCGGTGCGAGTGGCTCTACCTTTTTTGTGGGTAACCGTCCTGTTAAAGTTTGCAAGAAACTGGCGCTCTCAGTGTGCGAAGACATGCGATTGCCACAGCGCTCCATGGCCTATGGGTGGAATGAATGGAACGGTGACAACAAGGTTAGTGGAGGAGCAACAGGAGAGTGGGGTTGCACCTTTTCAGCACACAGGGAAAATGCTTCTGCTGGGTGACACGCATCCACGCACACATATGCAGACTACACACTATTTTGATCTCTTGCACATACTTGTCACACATGAAGACAAAAACAATGAGACACAGGACAGGTTCAAAACACCTAAAAGTGTTGTACCCATCATCTAAAACAGTCAGATACATTGGTAGTTTGAGTGCCTGAAGGGAGGGATGCAAAATGGCTCCATAAAAGGACTGTGAGATCAATTAAAGACACCGTATTGGTTTTGTTTTCCTTGATGTTACAGCCATTGCTTGATGATGTGCCATTCTGCATCCATTCAGGTGAATACTTCAAAAAAGGAAAATGCATAATGGGACTAACACAATGTTCCATCACAGGTTAAATGCTGTTAATGAACGTGCTCTGTCAATGTTGACACAATTAATGTAATGTTGCAATCTAGCTGTGATTTTATTATATCACTGATATGCAGAATTAATTCAATCTTGGTTTTTTGATAGTCATAAAATTGGAAGTGTAAATTAGTGACAAACAAATGATTATGTCATGACAACTTAAAATGACATAACATCACATGAAGATGTAAAGTGAAGCTGACAAACGACCTCACTCATGTAGACAGACACACAGACACACTCACAGATATACCGTGCTCCAGCGACAAAATGAATGCTATGTAGGGTAGGTAGAAAGTCATGCAGTGGTATTAACTAGTGAGAGGGGAGACTATGATGTTAAAGCAGAGGGAGTGAATAACTGTGTAAGAAGCCAAAAGCAGAAGAGGAAATAATAGAGGAAATATAATTAATTTTTTAAAAATGACTGCGGATGAAGATGATTTTTAACACTACTCTTTTTCTCTACAACTCCAACAATCCTCTGAGAAATATACACATAAAAAGACAATAATAAGTCTTGTCTTGGGGTAAAGAAATAATGGACTACTGTAAACCCAAAACGGCAGGTAAGCTTGACATAGAAAGACAGGGAGGCCAACTATGTCCAAGAAATGACTGCCATGAAAAACTCTGGTAAATTGGCACAGAATTATTTGGATCTGTCTTTCATGCAAGTACTGAGAAAAAGGGAGGTGTTAGATATGATAAGTGAAGAGGGATGACACCTGAGACTCTAGCATGAGAGATAGAGGGTCATGGAGGCGGCTGTGACTCCCATGTATGGGCTCATGGGAGGGTTGTGATTTTAAGTTTACCAGAATACTGTAATACTCTGAAGTTTTGGTATTTTATGTCTTAGTGGTACACTAGCCACTTTGTATACGGTTAAGAAATGTATTTTTTGGAGAAAGTGAACAAAAAATGGTTGGCAATCATAGTTGTGTGACTTAAAACCTACGGAAGTAGCTTCACGATAGGTTGAGTCTACAAATAAAAGATGTGATCATGACTACACAAAAAGTACATGGATTGCTTCAACTCTCACCTCAGTAACAACAATACAACAGTACAACAATACACCAAAACTCAGAATATGCCAGTATTCCTTCAAGGTGAATAAGGTGAGTTGTTTTTTGTAGTGAGGCAAAGTGGAGGACGGGGCATTCATAAAACCACCTGCATGGTTTCTGGAGCGGACCCAGGGCTGGATCCCCAGGGGGCACTCTTACAGCCCATGGTGTGCACCCACGAGTTGGAGCGGTCTAAGCCCTAGGCGTGCCAAGGTCAAAGGACACAAGGCAGGCGGGAAGCAAGGGAATGAGCAAGCAGCACGGGAGGAGGAGGAGGGAAGGAACAATGACAGGTTAAAGAGGTTCAGAAGTCAGGACTGCTGGTAGATGCAAAGGGCCCAAAACAGGTTAGCTGTCAGTAAAAAAAATAAAAATCTAAATCATCACACCAGAGGAGCAAAGCACATAGGTTCTCTCTCTCCCTCTCTTTCTCTGTGTAAGAAATAACTTCCCCTCCCTCAGAGACAAGAAAAGAAAGGTTTAGTTAAGTATTAGCAGCAAAGGGAACATTCATCAAACAAGGGGCTGCATTCACTCACTGGTCTGGTACTTTTGGGTTGAATAAATACACATTTAACGAGGGCAATCACAAATTAAAACAAGACAAAATAAACAGATTAATTACATTTTAAAAAAGACCAAAAAAACAAAACAGTAGAGTGACAAGGCTATGATATTACTAAAGACAATTGACACAATGTGACATTTTATCTTCTTGACAGGATCTGTTTTCTGTCAAGTAAATGTCTCTTATGGCTTTCACAACCTGAATACACTGAGCACTGTGTGTGCAGGCGTACATGTGTGTGTTAGGTTGCCGTTACAGCGGTTACAGAGATAAGATGTCCAATCTTATGTTTACGCATTGGGTATACAGTTTGCATGTGATAAAATATCCCCCTGTGTGTGCACATGGTAGGCCTCTTCTATGATGTGGTCTAAGAACTAGAGGTCAGTACAATCACTTTACATGCACAAATCAATGAGGGCTGCTGGACTACTTCATATTTAACCCTGATTTCTGACATCCAAGTGCAGTGTGGGCGAGCCATATGTTGCAATTGGGTTAAGTGTAAAAAATAAAAACATTGTTAACTTATGATTATACTTAATAAAAGACATTTCTTTGGTGACCATACCTTGCTGCCAATGATGGCGCGAACCTCGTCATCAGGAGAGGTGGGTGTACCAGAGATGTCAGGGTTACTGTTGCTAAGGCTACGGGAGCGGTTAAGGTTGAGGCTGGCTGGTCGAACAGCTGACCGAGCCATTGTAGCATAGTGAACTGAACCTCCCAGACCTCCCGGGCCTAGGCCAACACACAGAGGAAGGAAAATGTAACAATTGGGATGAGATGGGGAAAAAACTACTTCTACCAAGTCATTGTGGCTCCACTGACAAGATGATTGCATGTTAACTCTGCTCCCAATGCACACATTTGAATTTGCACCAACCCTGCCTCATATCAAGAGCAAAACACAACCCTTCATCTTGCATGTGGCAAACACACAGGTTATAAGCGTATGTATTAATAAGTGGTTATAGTTAGATGGAGCAACCAGAGAGTCTTGGCAGTGGATGGTTAGTTAGTTAAAACAGGACTGATTGCAGGGAATCATCTATATAGCTCAAATGCTCTACCAAAACAGAATATTACTTACATAAATTTAATTTAAAGGGAAGAATAATTGCACACAGGTTATGATGTACAGTGGTTGGCCATACCTACCTGTTACAGATGAGTTGGGATCTGTGTTGGGCAGGCAGAAGACAAAATGGATGTGGAAGGAAAAAAACAAAAGATAAAAAGAAATAGAGGAAGAAAAATTATGGCATGTAGGTTTGATAATAAGAAACCCAGTGAAGGTGAGTTGTGTGAGTTGTGGGTTGGGTGAAGTTAACTTAAAAGGGGAAACAGAAAAACAGGTAAAGAATAAAGAAAAATGTGAGTTGGTTAACTGCATTGACTATGATTACCTGGAGAGGGCGAATTGGGGTCAGTGCTGGGCAAGCGGAAGACATAGTGGATGTAAGAGGACAGCAGGCCGTTGCGGCCATGCATGTCCTGGCTGGTGTCCAAGTACTTATGAAGCCGGTTCACTATGGATGCCATGACCTCGAAGGATGCCTGGCCCAGATTCACTAAACACACAGATACAGAAAGAAGCAAAGTGACACGTGCAAAAATGCAGATATGGACAAATACACCGCTACACACAAAGTTAAAGTATGTGTGTGTACACAGGATGACCCACAAGACATGTATTTGCATAAACATTTAGACCTTTTTAATGTCTCCGATATATTAAAATACTCTCGGAGTGGCAAATATCCAGATGGCTGTCTCAGAGACAATTGTCCTTTAAAATATAAAGTTTACATCAAGAAATGCTTTCTAAACTTCAAATTCATTCAAATTCATTTTCTGTGTCAAACATTATATTGTTTTATACACAACTTAAAGTTTATCATAAGAAGTATGTGCTGGTGTTACTTTGCAAAATAAAGTGGGAACTGTAAAAGTGATTACATGAGCTGAACTATGATGTAACCAGTTTGCAGTGCAGGGATCAGTTGTCTCATATTGACATCTGTCGAGCTGAACCCTAGTAGTGGTTATTACATGTTTTTCTTTGTATTTTTCCTTGATATTTACTCCTATTAACTATATTTCAGACATCAAAACATCAAAAACAGTCATCACATGTATACTGTATGTCACACAAAATACCTGTCTATACAACAAACACCTATTAAACCAATTGCCAAAATGTACAAAAATACTTCTACGACAAAATCATTTTTTGTTCATATTGACAACTTCCAATTTAATCAGATGCAGTGGTGACACATTTTAGCTTGACACAGTGGGTAGAAAATGGCATCTCTGTTGCCATGACCAAATTTAAGAAAATCTTTAACCTTAAGTTATATTCATCATTTCTGTAAATAAAAGATGTAAAAATCTACAACTTGTCGTTACAAAAATGTATACATAGTTCTACTAGGCCGATTTACCGTCAGCCCTAAACTGTTCTTAAATCCCTGTGTGATCACTGGCTTTGCAGTTAAGTGTAAAACAATATCTTACCTATCTGCCCAGCAATGACTGGCGGACGCACTACAAGCAACACCAACTTGTCGAGTAGAAGGTGAAGGAATCGAACCACTGGCTCTAGCTGAGAAGAGTTTAAGGCTGCAATGCTGGACTTGAGCTCGGCCTCCAGGTTGTTCTCCATGATGCGCATGTCTCCTATCCTGACTGGGAACATGTGCTCATCCAGGGCGTGCACCAAGGCAAAGAATTTATCCAGGTACTGGTCCTGGAGAGGGAGAGGGAAAAATTGGTTGGCACAGCAAATGCAAGACCATGCAGGAAATGGGATTTAGCTAGAAACAGAGATGGCACATAGAATAGAAGAGAAGAGAAGAAACGAGAGAGGTGGATGGATGAGAGAAAAGAAGGCAAAGGGAAGAAACTGTTAAAGGTAGAGATAGGTGAAGGAGAAAATGGGGGAAGGAAGTCGACACACAAAAGTAAGCTTGGTTCTACTCATCTGTAAGTTGGCTCACCAAGTGGAAACCACAAAACAGGAGTTGCTACAAGAACACAGTAGAATCCAGCAAGTCTAATCTGCGCCGGGAGCTTTGATTTATGAGCACATTAGTCTGAGTTAGGCTCCTAGGGACCACAGTCAAGCCCCCCACACCCCAGCCGACACAGAGATGGAGTAGTCCTCAGTAAATTACAGCCGAGGCGAGCTTCACCCACTAATGAACTGCTGCTGTGGAGGAATTACTGTGTAAATGTGAAAACACTGTGTGTGTGTGTGTGTGTGTGTGTGTGTGTGTGTGTGTGTGTGTGTGTGTGTGTGTGTGTGTGTGTGTGTGTGTGTGTGTGTGTGTGTGTGTCTGTTTCTCTTTACTGAAATGGAAATTCTAAATGATAACCTGTGAGGTGCTTGTGAAAATTATTCAACAGCAACTGCTTTAATAAAAAAGCAGCTTTTTTTCCTATGCTCCTATGCATGATATCAACAGGGAAGATAGGACAGGGTTAAGGGGATGAGACGTGTTGAAGGTTAATCCTCAAATATCCCCAAACACTGTTAGTAAAACTACTGTAGACAGCACTGTTACCTGTGTGTGGATGGTTGAAACAGTCACCACTTCCACATTGAATACTCCTCGATGGTTGTCCACCCACTTCATCCCTGGGAGAGGAACCTGAGGTACAACAATACTTGAGTATATCTGTGCTGTATTAGCAAAATGAAACATTTTACAAGCAGTAAAAATGAACGATAGGTTACTGTGACTAGAGGGCTGAGATTTTTCTTGAATCAAAAAAGGTTTTAAAGCTGTTCAAATGCCTTTCCATCTCACCCAAAAGTTAAACAAAGAGGTAATTAAGTGTTTACAATGTCTTTTATATTACAAAGACAACTCCAAGGCATCCTGAAATCATGCTGCAGTCATATGACTCTGCTCAACACTTAACCTCTGTTGTATGCATCACACCAGTTCTTTACCATGCATTAGAACATTACTGAGCATCCTGTAAAAGCAAAAACTGCATTTGGAAAACAATAATATGACTGCCCCTTTCATATACATCTTTATCAAATTCAATTTTTTTTCCATACTTTTTCTATACATTTCTTCATACTGTTAACACACTTGTATTTTTTTTTTTAAACAGTATCTTACGTCTGGTGAGAGAACAGAGTAGGATTGTGGTGGTTTTTCCAGAGACACAGGCAGACAGAAATGACCCGTCCGCAGACGTCCATTCTGCAGCATGGGGATCCACTACAGAGAGGGGGAGAAAAAAATAAATCAAAAGAGAACGCAGAGACCAAAAAACACAGAGGATAATGTTATTTCTCATTAAGTGTATATACTAAATTCACCAGTTAGACAAATAAATAGCATGTGTGCTTGTGAATCCCGTCTTGAAACATGTTTTTTTCTTTGGCTTTTGACTCTCTATGAGAGTTTTTCTGCTTAACTCTCTGACTGTTATCTACCGTGTATCCCACAGGGGTCTCCAGGGGTGTGTTCTGCTTCTGCTGGCAGCTGACGTGGTAAAAAGTGAAGAGGATGTGGTGGTGGTCCGACAGGGAGGCAGGCAGCTTGATCTTGATCTCATCATGAAAGTCAGGGGACCTGTTGACAGCAGTTAGTAAAAACAATATAACACTACTCAACAACAGTGTTACAAGCTGCTTTATAATCAATAAGTTGATCGATTAGGAAAGACAGCCTCCCATAATAAATGCGTTTCCGAACTACGCAGACAGGTTGTCATCTCATTTGCATTCCACTTAAACCTTAGGTCACTCTGCTAATGGCTAACATTTTTCAATTGTTTCCCCATAAAAAACTATTTTTTTCACATCAAGGAAAGAGGGTGCAGCTGCTTTTCACTACCGATTGCCTACTCTGAGATCAATGCCTCCCGATACTGGTGTGTACTCCGCAGAACGTGTTTTGTAAATGGGAACAAGTCAGTCATAAACATCTATAGGGCTCTACCATTGCTTTACAGAGGACAGATAGACTTGCAATTAGTACATTTCCATAAACGTATGTACAAATTTGCAAATACTATATTTTCAGCTGAGCCCATTTCAAACTTGGGAATCTTTGTCTCAAGACAAGTCAAGTGATCTAAAAAAAGAAAAAATCCATAACGCATCATAACTCAGTTCAGCTGAACTATTTTTAGTCCCCCAGGAGGAAACACTTTCTGCAGGCCAATGCCAAGAAACAAACAACACCCAACTATATCAGGCTCATCAAAAAACCCACTAGGATCACCTTAAGGCTGAAGATAATGAAAATTGCTTAAAAAAGGTCACAGATGGACCGTCATTCCTCATGGGAACAAACATTTTGATTATGGACCAGAAAAGGAAAATTCCTAAAGGAACAGCACTAGGAGCAACTTTTATCACAGAGGAAAATATAATGGGTTATTGGCTCAGCACATTACATCAAAGCCAAAAGTAGAAACAAGCACAAAGGTTGAAGCTTTCGAGATTATAAAACATTTCTTATAATGAAGAGTTGTTTTCTTTCCTTGTCGTCAATTTCCTCCATGTGTTCCTTTAAGTGTTTTGACAAGAGAAATATTGTGCCACTTCTGAGTGAAACGCAGACTGTAATTGACCATTAGCCATAAGCACTTCTAAGGGCTGGATTAAATCCTGATGCATGGTGGCCCTGGTCACAGTTGTACATTATTCACAGATTGATTAATTTTAGCCTTGAAGGAGTGACCCCTGGGTGACAAATGACTGACCGCTGGATGTCGTAAAAACACCTGATAGTGGTGATAAAATATTAGAGACCCCTCAGCCCTTATGTAGAGATGGAAGAAACTTGTGCCAAGGACACCACTTTACATTATCCAGAAGGTTGACTCCAACCATTCTTTAATGGACACCATCAAAGGTTGGTGGGGTAATAGGAGGTGTAAGATGTTACGGTGATGTTAGATTAAAGAAGGATATTTGTGAATTACATTTTCAAATCAATCTCGTATCAATTATGGAGACAATGAGAATACAAGGCTACCACATGTCAGATTTTCATACCTCACCATTGCCAAGAGAGATCATCACATAATCATATTTCAATGTAACTACTGGACAGAATGATTGTTGTTGCTTTAGTTAAAAATGTTGAAATAAGTTTCATCACCATCCCAATCACAGGTTCCCTACAGCACTCTCTAGAGACTATTAGAAGGACAAAGAGCTTACCTGTTATGGTACACCACAGCAGTATAAGCTTCTTTAGCAAAATCTGCACAGCTGGACTTCCCAAAGATCACCTGAGGGATAAAATAAATACTGACAATCAGATGGTCACGTGGCCATGTTACAATGAATCATGACCATCTGTAAACATGTATTTACCAAGAGCAAATTTGCTAGCATGCACACTGCTGTAGCACAAAGATGTGCTGTTACATTGCACAGCTTTGCCACACAACCACATCTTACTCTGAAATGTCAAAAGCCATTACTTGTCCTAACAGCAACACACACAGCTAAGATGACTGAATAGACTGAGCTAAATTCAGAAACAACAGTGGTTACACTTTTAACTTCTCCTCATGGCTTACCGGCATTGCATTGCTTGGATCCTCTCCATTCATGAATTGCACTTTGACTGTGATGTTGCGGGCAGAGCCTTGGCGGTTGGCAAAGTTAAGACTCTGAGGGTTTACATACAGCAGATTCCTAAAAGACAGACACGTACAAAGACACAGAGAAAACAAGGCACATCATATATTATGTGTATTTACTGCACCAAGGGAATCATTTATTAGACTGAATGGTTAATATACACAAAGAAGGTATCCAAAGTATGGTGTTCATTTTACAGTATGCAAAATATACTATAGAAATTAGCAATAGCTTGACGCTACTAGAGGTTGAGCGATGGTCACCAAGAGATTACCAATCATCTTAAGCTTTCAAATGACATTGTACACTTGGTTTATTTTGCCTCACAACTTCAAAGCTAAAAATATAAACTTGTTGTATGAAATTGTTAAAAGAAATAAAATAAAATAAAAATACTTAAAGTGGTTTGGGAATTTTACGATCATTATGGTTTTCATTATTGTCACTAAATTTTATGTTACTGTACTGTCATAAACACTGATGGGAAGTGGGAGTAGGCGGCATAATAGGACATGCAAAGTCACCCGGGATCAGCTGACAAACCGCAATGACGTAGTCGTGTCCGTGAGGGACGGCCCCACAGAGACCACAGCTGGAACCACAACTGACAAAGAAGCGTGGGAATCTCTTTGGTCTGATTAGTAGAATAATTTCCTTCCTCTGTTGCTCTCTATGTTGCATGTCCCAAAAATAACAAGGGCAGCTTTAAAGTGGGTTGTTGAATTTGAACTGAAATAGACCCGAAGATGACTTCACTCTGGAAAATCTGAAATCTCCATATAAGCACAATGAGGAAGTATCACTGATTGGTCAGTTCATCTCATCAGATTTATCTTTGGTTAATCAGTACACATGAATACTGTGAAAGCAAACTCAACAGGTCTCCCAATAGACTCCCAACTGTATGATGACGGCTACCCACCTTCCCCATTCAGAGGGCATAAGGGGACAAAGTCATGGTTTGCCGGCTCAATACAAAGATCAAGATACGTTTCACAACAGTAGGCCAGGTCTCTAGTAATTTAGAGAATGCAGAGAAGAAAGGGTAACTATATAGCAAGTTTGCCTTGTTAATAGGACAACTAGACGTTGAAGGAGCACCTAAATTACATTCAAAACTGGGTATACCCAAAAAATATATAAAAATGCTCACTACAAAGCAGATAAATGTAGCAAGTATTTCATAATACAAATGAACATGGTCCACCAATGATGCAATGATTTATTCTTCACACATATTGTGAACATCAGCCCAAATTGTATGGACAGCTCATTTTGACATTTTTCATCCTGACCAATTGAATGCTTGTGCATTTCAAAACCATAATTGATGGGGCTGTTTTCTTTGGTACAGTCATAAATGATTGTGGCCTAGCCGCACTGGATTGTATCCCACCAGCACCAGAAATGCATTTTATAGCAAACCCGTGTCCACTTCACACTGATTTTGACCACTCTTCTTAATTAATATTGAGAGAAAGAAAAAACATGAAATATTTTTTGACAAACTGAATTAAGGTTTTAGAGGTTAAACAAAACATTTAGAATTTAAATTGGATCAACAAATCTTAAATAAAGATCCATAAATTCTGTTTAATTTAACCCTTCTTCTAACTACACACCTGTGAAGCTTAGTGACATTGTAACACCTGGCAAAGTACTCAAAACCGCCTCTGAGGTAGTTCCCCGCTACATTCGGTGTCTCCAGAACCATATTTTGCCATGATGACATACACAGATAGACTCATACCAGCCACACACCATCACAACTGGTAATAAACACATACCGGTAGTTGGTTACGGACAGACTCAGCCAATTAGATGCTAGATGAGTTATTTATTTCGACATGGTTAAAGAAGACTGGGGTGGTGGAGGGTAACCACACTATCCAACCAAGGAACTAAGAACATAACTCACTGCATGTTCTGAGCAGTCCTCTCACACAGCGGTCAACATCAATGCATGGAATTACAATAGCTACAAATGGTATAAATAGAATATTTCAGAGATAACTGATAGTAAGAATGATAAGATTCAGTATCGCTACAGTAAGGACAGTTGAAAATTGAAATCAAATAAGAATGCACAAAGTTAGCACACAAAATATGTTAACATGCACAAAATGGTGGATAGATATCCTGTCACTTAAACAGACCGCTGAGGTGTTTTAATGTCGATTTATCAGGCTGAAAATTCCAAAATAAATTTGAACTTGTACAGAACATGCCAGCTCCACACCCCCAGGAGGCCATGTCAGGTTAAAACCCTGAACCTATTGGCTGCTAATCCACAACACTAACCACTTTGCTGGCATGACGGATACTGAATATCAGTACTAGCTTTATGCTGACCAAGCAAATTCCTGGCACATTCACTCATTCAATTTTTTTTCTTTTCTATAGGACCCTTTCTTTATGCTCTGTCCATATGAAAAAAGTAGCAGTCCCTCATTACAGAGAACTGAGCTAATCCATCCTTAAAACCGCAAATTACTGGAGAAAGCTCATTAAGATGACTGTGGTATTTTAACGTGCACTGTAACAGCCGGAGTGCCAAAGTGTTTCCATTTTAAACCAATAATGCAATAATCGATTCCTTTTGAATTCAAGGTGACTGATCAGCTGGTTACTACAAATATATTTTAACAACATTAATAAATGCAAACAAGCTGCAAACTGGACATTCTCAATCTATACATGCCTTTATGAGTACAAAACTAAATGCAATGACTGCATGACATGGTACTTATTCCGTCTAGAATGCCTTTTTCATACCGCATAACAGAACACTCTTACTTCAGAGGTTGGGAACTATGCAGCAATGAGTGCCAAAAGTATAAATATTTATATTCCTATTAAATACTACACCAAGTCATTTCACTGATTACTCCTCCCTCTCTGGCTGAAGATGGATATATTTCAACAACATTTCACGTCTGCTTGAAACAACTTACTAGAAGAATTTCCCATAAAGATTTTTTTAACGACAGAATGGAAAGATCCTTTTAAAAGCTGCAAGCTAATGAGTAAACTATACATTCCCCACCTCATTTCTGGTGGTATTAAAAAAATATATCATATATAAAGGCATGGCAAACTTGAAAAAAATGACAGGGTCGAGCAATAAAACCAAGATGAGTACACACTGTCCAAACTCTCCAACATCATTCATGACCAGTAGCTCAACACTGGCACTGATGACAGGCTCACTCCCCTCCCCACACAAAGAGAGAGAGACAGAGAGAGAGACAGAGAGAGACAGAGAGAGAGAGAGAGAGAGAGAGAGAGAGAGAGAGAGAGAGAGAGAGACTGGTGCTGGGCTGATTCAGCACGATGCTAAATCAAACCCAGGAGCATTAATTACACACAGCATTATCAATCAGAGCAAAGTGTGTGCAGGGTTATAAGGTTTGGGATTGATCGGTCTGACAATCCATCAAAAACCTGTGGTGGCCATTGTTGGCTTTCTGCTGATCAGCTAAAGCTCTGCACCACAGATGGAGAACAGGGTAGGGTGTGGTATGGAGAGGGGATTGGGGTTAAATGGGTAGTAGAGGAGGGGGGGGTGGGGTGTTTATGTCATTTGCTCACTGCTGTGATTTGTTTGTTCAGGAGAGGGAGGGCTCGAGGGGGATTTGGGAGGAGGTGGGGTACAGAGCTAAAACATAGTAGGGTTTAATGATCAGCTAATCCCCCCCCCTCCTCTACTGAGAGGGCAGTATATAACACAGGGCAGCCTGCTGCTCTCACTTCACTTTAAACAGCAAAGAAGTCCAGCTTATAGGCAGAGGGAGTGGAAAGAGTGTTGAGTACAGCACAAAGCAGAGGAAAGCAAGAGCTAGAAATTATTTAAAAAATCCAGGATTGGACAAGAAAGTCACGATGAAGCCGTTTTGCCTGTTGCTGCTGCTAGCTTGTTCCACGGCCGCCATCCCTCTGGAGTCATCAGGTAGACAAGATTTCCCCACCCTGACCTCCCAGGCCCGTACCACAGCACCGAGCCCAACCCAAGAAAAGTCTCGCTTTGCCATGCTGGATGATGTTCGTCTTCTTGCAAACGGCCTGCTTCAGCTAGGCCAGAGTCTACGAGAGTTTGTGCACAAGACCAAGGGCCAAATCAACGACATCTTCCAAAAGTTGAACATTTTCGACCGCTCTTTCTACCAGCTCTCAGTGGTCACGTCTGAGATCAAGGAGGAAGAGGAGGAGCTGAAGAAGACCACAAATTTCTTGAAGGCCAACAACGAGGAGATCAAGAACTTGTCGCTGGAAATCAACTCTAAGATCAACGGCATCCTTCAGGAGCGCACACAACTGCAGAGCAAAGTGGGGAACCTCGAGGAGCGGCTGAAGGGACTGTCGCTGAGCATTATCCCTGCTGAACAGCTTAGTGAAATCACAACGCTCAAGGTAAGCAGCAAGTCTGCGATGAGTTCCTCATTCAGGTTTGCATCAGTTAGTGGAAAAGTGAGCAAAGAAAATCTGCACCAAAACTCTCTCTTAACTGCAGTTAAGGATGAAAATGCATTTCATATACTCTAACTATTTGAATAACAACAACCTAAATGTGCCATTTAAAATATTTATGCACAAGACTCAAAGCAATTTGCCCTATGTGATAACAGTTATCTTCATATGACAAGGATCTATTGCTCCTCAAAATACAGTATGTGAGAAAAATAGGCTATAGAATGGTGCAAATGATAACCGGCATAAGAAGCAACTTAACCTCTTGCAAAGTCATTTGTGTGTTCTGTTGTTTGGGTAGCTAAAAGTCTCTTGGTTTCCATTTTATTACTGATATAATTAACAATACTACTCATTTAAGAAAATACAGGCTGAAGAAAAAAATGATATTCAAACAATTTGTTTGATTCATGTGACTCAACAGGTGCAAACCTATAACGCTTTGTAAAATATGTTGTATGGATCAATAATGTTTTTATAATTGTATTTTCAGGAAGTGATTGAATCTCAAGAGAAAACAATTAACAATCTGCTGAAAGCTGTGAAGGAGCAGCATGATCAGCTTGACAACCAGAAATACAAGATTATAAACCTGGAGGAAAAGGTAGACAACTGTTCAACAGGAGTTCATTACACTTTGTCTTTAAAGGCCAAACATCTGCTATCAGGGAGAACTTGCTTTATGTGTGAATTAAATGCCAAGATAATTTAACGTGACAGATTAATTTGTATTCTCCTGCAGCTAAACTATGACAGCTTTCAAGATACAGTCGATAAGTCAATGGATCCAGATCCTGCAGCGCCTGATATGTTTGAATATCTGACAGGAAACTCAACTGACTTGGACATGAATGGTAAAATGTATTAAAATGTATTATCAGTTATTCAAAATGTTGGCATAAATATTAAATGCCTAAAACTTGAAAATTTGAATGCATACATTTTGGGTTTTTTTCAATTGTTTTTCAGATCTCACAATGGACTGCAGTGAGTTGTTTAACAAAGGAGAGGCAAAAAGTGGAGTCTATGTTATCAAGCCGAACCAATCTGAGCCATTCAACGTTTACTGCGAAATGGGTTCAGGTGAGTGAGACGACAGCGATCTGAGCTCTAAGTATGAGCGACGAAATACTGTTTCTGTATTCACAAGCACTAACATTTAGAAGATGAAGCTTTGGCATTTGTAGATGTTCCAATCAATAGCAAGGAACAATATCCAAAAGCTTATCAAGCTAGATAGCCACAGCAACAGGTTATCCAAAAGGGCAGACAATGGGGTGGATATCCCATTAATGCTATATATAGCCCATTTTACACAGAGATTCTGCAATGCTGCTATAAAGAAGATCCGCCATCATGCCAGCTTTGCTTTTTTTTATATCTGTATCAAACAAGGGCGCCATAAAGATGCAGCCCCAGGGTCTGATTTTAGATGGCATGCCAACATTCTGGTTGCAAAAAATGCATGAAGTGTAAAACAACGCTGTGAGCTTCTAGTGTGTGGTGCATGTATTCCCACCATGCTGACTGTCCCTTACACACTGACGTGGATTCGGCTCTGTGCTATCGCATTAATGGCGCAACAACTCTGTCGCCCTATTCTCTTTGTACCTTTTAAACAGAAAGCAACATTCCCAACTTGAACAGGCTGTGTGAGAACCGCTTATGATAAGGAGGCTTCCTGATCCTTGCGTAAACTTTTGTGTGGCTTGTACCACAGTTACTTGAGTTGAAATTTATTGCTAATCAATTCTATAGATGGAGGTTCAACTGTCATCCAACGCAGGGAAGATGATTGGGTGGATTTTGACAACACATGGGACAAGTATGAGAAAGGCTTTGGAGATCTGGAGAGTGAGTACATTTTTTTACTTTGCATTAAGTCAGCATTTGCCATTTGCAAAAAATTACGCACATTTGGAGTTGGACATTTTCCTTACTACTAATATGTTTTGCAGAGGACTTCTGGTTGGGCTTAAAGAAAATCCACAGCCTTACTCAGCAGGGAGTTTACATCCTGCGTATTGATTTGGAGGACTGGAAGGAGGGGAAGCACTGGGCTGAGTACCGCTTCTCAATGGAGGGGGCCTCCAAGGGCTACACCGTTCATGTCAGCCACTTCTCTGGTGACCTGCCTGATGCCATGGCCAACAGCACCGGCATGAGATTCTCCACTAAAGACAGAAATAATGACAACCACCAAAACCCCAAATGCGCTCGCAGTTACACAGGTAAAAAGTTTTACAGGCTGATTCAGCAATAGTTGTTTGTCAGTATAAAAGCACTTAACGAACGAAGTTATTTTCTTAAGACCAAGTTGTGTTTATATAACTCTTGATTGTCTCTTGTCCTGGCACTTTGGCAGGTGGTTGGTGGTTCAATGCTTGCAGAGAGTCCAACCTTAATGGACGGCATTTGTGGTTGAGGGCAAGAGGGCGCTCTATGAGAAGGAAGGGCATTTACTGGAAGCCCGGCACAGGGCCGTCATATTCCCTCAAGATGACCAAAATCACCGTACGACCAGCTACTACTGCTGAAAGCTTCAACTGAACCACACAAGTCATACCTGTACTTATAACACAACAAACATTGATACGGTCTAATGCTCAGCCTATAAGCTCCATAGAAGCGGAAAGTGAAGTAACACAGGCATATTCTTAGTTTATCTTTATCTTTAAGTTGATTGCTTCCAAACTGCGTTTTGTAGGAGGCGGGTGCGGACCAATAGATAACAGGCAAAAAAATGTAACAAATTGATGAACTGTCGCAATGATACAACTATGCCACACAGGTCATTCACCTATTGGGTGTAATCAAGCAAGCGCAGTAGAATTGTCATTATGCAACATCTGCAATCACTTGCAAAATGGACATATTGATCAACATCAGCAACTCGATTCCGTGCTGGCTGCAAAACGCCACAGTACTGCAGTGGGAAAGAAAACTATGAGGAGAGATTATGAAGCGATTATAAAAACTGAGTTTGCTTGGCTAGAACAGAGAACTTAAATGTATTTAAAAGCTTCTATGTTGATAAAGCTATTTAAAATTATTATTATCTTTGTGATGTGAAACTGTTTCATGTTTATATAAGTCAACGTTCAAGAGAAACTCTGCATCTCCAACATTTTAAAAGGCGTCCAAACTGGTGTTTTTTTTTCAATGAAGGTAATTTCTGTCCAGGTATTTTACACTGAATCATCCCTAGTTTCATAGAAAACAATCCACAAAGTGGGGACAATGTCAGCATTCAAATACTGTACACAATTGGAGAAAGAAAGCTTTGGCAGCACAATGATGAAGGCTTTTGCATTGTTTGTTCTATTTTTTTTTTTACTTTGTAAAGTATTTAAACCATGTTCATGCTATTATATGACTTCTGCTGGTATTGTTAGAAAAACATAATTTCTGTGTATTTCCAAATTGATTGAGTCATATTGACTCTTGTCCACTATAACAATATAAGTAACTGTAGTGTAAATGTGCTTCATATTAACAAGTCACCCTAATAAGTCTAACAAAACATATTTATGAAGTCAAAATAAAAATCTTGACTAAATTTCTAACATGGCAACATTTTTTACAGTGTGTGGATCTTTAACTTTGTATTGAACCCGATAAAATTTCAGAGAAAAAAAAAAGAAAATGCCAAAAAAATGGCTTTTATAAAACCTGAGTACTATATGAATAATGAAATACTGCCACCACAATCATTAAGACAGTATACTCATTATCAATTTTAAAACAATCACTAAAACAATATATTAATTCAAAATGTGGATGCCTCCATTTGTATGCTTCCACATTACTACAATCTACATAAACGTGTTGTGTTTTCCAGCTCAGGGCCTGTATTGTCCTGCTTACAGCTCATAATCTTGATCAAGTTTAGTAACCTGGTAGCATTTTTCAGCTTCCATATTACCTCATAAAGTATAGTCGACATACATATATACTCAGAGGAAAAGTACATCAAATAATTAGTCTTACAAAAAGAAAATGTGATCCCAGACAACTTCCTTGGCATTTCAATTATTAAAAAAAGCCCAATGATAAGACAACTGCAATAGTTATGATTTCCTTTCCCCTAGTTCTGCTGGCTCTCAATGAGGTCTGGCAGTAGTTAATCTACAAAAGGATGGCACCTGGTTATCTGCAGACAAACAAGGCCTGTGGTAGCAAGGTCATGTTAGCAGCAACGTCTGGCGGTAACCCTGACCCTGACAGAAATAGCACTAGTTCAGATGGAATATGTACATAGTACATCTGGCATTTAACAAGAGCTGAACATTAACTAGACACAGTGTCAGACATCACTGTGCAAAGCTGGATTTGATTGAACTGATTCTTGAAGCATTAAGTTGTGTTTAGGCTTTGACTGAGGTTGTTGTCAATCACGGACTAGATGATCACTTAAGTGAGTTTACATCTGGCTCATGGAGCATTTGGTGTTTCGCCTATTTTCACCTATATTTGTGGACAGGCAATCAATGTAAATCTCAAAGAGAAAAACAACAGCTGCTAGTGGTAATATCCCTCTATAGTGCTTGGATAAGTAAATACTTTCCAAAAAGGCAGTTATCTATGAACATTTCTATTAGAATTTAACATTTGTACAGCCAACTGAGCCATGCCTGTCATTGGGCTATGCTTAAATACATTTTATATCAATTCAGTCAAAAGTCGCTTTAAAATGAAAACAGTTAAAAACAGCTTGTATTTTTTGCAACCCGTTGACAAGAAAGCTTTATCAAAATGAACAAGAAACAAATGCACAGTTTTCCACAGACAAAATGTTTTTTCTGTACCTGTATTTGGTGTTTGGCACATAGACGTCCCTGGCAGGGAACTCCAGGATTTCCCTGGTGGGGCGTACCCTGCTGTCTGGGTAAGGTTTGACCTGCAGAAGGTCAGGGGTCAAGCAATAGTGCGGGTTCTCTGGAGCTGGAGAAATGTCCAACTTCAACTGGGCTGTGGTGACAGAATGACAGAATGGAAAGGGAGGGAGTGTACAGGGAGGTAAAGAAAGAGAAAAGGAGGTGTGTTTATTTTAAACACAAGTGGTTCACTTCTTAAAAATTTCAAGTAATACAAGGGGATCATATCAACAAATGGAGATGAGGTTAACAACTACTAACCGGATAAAGAATGACTCAATCAACATGTTTGTACCTGTGATGGGTCTGAGTCTCCTCAGCACTGAAGAAGGCCGTCTCATGTCAGCTAAGAACTTATACAAGTCCTCATCACTCAGTCTGTCCCCCTCCTAAAAATCACAAGTGCAACGTATAAATATTTCATTCAAAATTACAAAGAGAAAGCTGAACAAGTTATGATAACCAAGAGAACATATATCAGACTTGTATATATGGATGTGGGGACCTGTTTAAAAAAGTTGGTGATGGTAAGTGTTGCAGGTCTAAATCCTGTCAGACTGCATGACTCGTCTCCACTTGTGGTCCTCTCCAGAGATCGCCTTCCCATGATGCTCGAGTTCCTCCGTTCTGACCATGAGCCTTTTCTCTCTGCAGACAGGGGGGGAAAAAACAACAGCATTTTAAAATCTTCAAATCCGGATTCTAAAACAGGCTCAAGTTTAATCCCATATTTCTGTCCCATGTGACAGAGAACATACATTTATCTGATCTGCCTAGCAACAAAACAGCAGCCAGCATTAAAGATACCCTGTGAGGTTAAAGGTTAGACAAACACCAAAAGGTCAAACTCAAAATAACACGCAGAGGATCAATATGGCTTGATGTTTTGCTCTCAGTTTGAATTTACCTTTCTTACTATTTGTTTTTGGCCCATCAGCCTAAAGCGTGTATTTATTTGTTACATTTTGTTTTATAAAGTCAGTAAATCAATATGTTTAAGTCAAGCTTGATGTTGCCTTACACCTAAAAGAATGATACCAGTGTTTGTCCACTCAATGAGGCGTTCAGCTTAATGAAACGCTGGTATCAGATTGGTACTCTATCTGTAACGTGACTGAAAATCCCTAACAGAGACACCATATGTTTACAGTGACAATCCAAAGGGTTGTGTTAGAAGGGAATGTCAGACCTGTGAGGCTCATCTCCAGCTCCGTATCTCTCTCCAGACTGCCAGCACTGTTCACAATGTTCATCAGGTGGATGGCGGTCCAGGCGAACGGCATGCGGTAGCGGCCAAGACGTTGGCAGAACTGCTCTGACTGGCCCCGAAGCTTCTCTAACTTCTCTTTATTCTACAAGAAAAAATACATGTTTTCTTAAGTTACTTGAATCTTATATTAAACAACTAAGCTTATATCAAATATTATTTATATTAAGCTTATATTACAGTTTACGTATCCACTCATTCAATATAACTTGATTATACATTGTACAACATTTAGGTGTTAAAATGGTTTGCATTGCCTGGAACAGGGATGTAATTTTAAAACTGGGTTTAAAACATTTGGCTGACATAATGGATAGAAAAGAACATACTTATTATCTGTATAAGTATTATTATTATTCACCCGAGACATGCCTCAAATGTTTTATGTGGCAGTTAACATCTCATTCAGACTGATCATACCTTGGCAGCATCTGACTCTTTGAAGACCATGTAAGGCTCAGCACACTCTCCAATATCACCTTGCTGCAGTACCTTTTCCAGCTGCAGACAAAGCACATCCATTCAGTTACCTCCCACATACACAGCAACAAAATGATAAAGCTGGACAAAGACTGACCTTCAAATTACGGTATTGGCCTGAGAAAACACTTTCTTCTGGAAATTACATTTGGAAAAAGTGGATGTCATATTGTATTGGAGGACTATTCAAGAGATCAGCTATTCTTTTTGAACATAAACCAGTGTAACACTGGCTCTTAGAGAGACAGCTGCATTATGAGTTGTTTGTAGCCTTAATGTTATTAGGTTAGTAAGCTCCTTCAAGTCCATTGATAACGGTATCATGTATTGATAGTGTCTTTCAGGGTAAAAACCTACAGGGGTTTCTAGCGGCTTGTGTAGCCTTTTTCTCTGCCAAGAAGGAAATAACGAGTCAAAACATGTCGAAAGCAGCTCCCAACGTCTTTACTGCAGAAACAGACCTCGGACTGAATCATCTGTTATGCCTAATTTCCACCATATAGTGTGGCTCGACTAGGCTGACACATTTGATACAGGATTTTTTTTCAATTTCTATTTTGTTTTCCACAGTGGATAGTATCCCCTCAATTTAGGATGGATTCTGCTGAAAGTGTTTTTTATCTTTAAAAAGTCTTCTGCTTACACCCTCGACTTGACATATTGTATTTCTCTGCTAAATCAGACTTGACAAGACAAAGGAAAACAAATCATAACTGTCTGACCTTGATGACAAGGAAGACATCCTGGGAAGGGTAGGAGATGGAAAATATGGCAGAGCGTGCCAGCGTGGAGATGGCTGCTGTCTGGATGTGCGGACGAAGCATCCCCTTCGTCTGCTCAGAGTTTAAGTCGAAGAAAAAAGTCTCTGATATCTGAGGGACACATCCAACAACAAAGACACAGGTGATTAGAACACAATCATAACATACAATTTGAATGTAATCCATTGTCCATACTATAACAACCATATTGATTATAGATCAAGTTACAGCAACCTAACCTTCTTCTTTGTAGAGCCTGGTAAACATGATAACATTTCAGTACAAATGACCCACTTGTTAAAGTAATGGAGCTCCTGAGCAGAGCATTATATATGAGAGATTTACTTATCAAGGCAACTGCTACCCTCTAGTGTTTGTCAGCTAAAGGGAAGTTTTAAAAACCGGCAGTGGACGATCTTCTTCAGATAGATACATGGTTACAGTTTATGATTTAACTTCATTCCTACAAGCATAACAGGGCCACAACATAAACTTTTATAGTCCACTCATCAAATTCGTTTTGGCCTCCCAACAATTTTAATGGTTTGCAGAAGTGACCCAACAACTCAGGGCTGAGGAGGCACTGAGGAAAGCATAACAGCTTACCTTTTTCTTTTCCTTGACATCGTATAAGGCCAAACTAGCAAATATCGGTTCAATTTCGATCTCAAACCTTCAAGAGGAGAGGATAAAAGGAGTGGGTCAGCAGAAAGCAGCAGTTAAATAAAAGAGTTAAAGGCTTTTTTTCCCCACTGAAAAAGGCTGTCCACCACTTACTTCAAGGACAAGCACTTGACGAGTAGCCTCTGGCCAAAGTGTTCTTTGGGTACTTCAGGCACACAATGGCGCTCAATGGGCTCCTCCTACAAATTCACAGAGAAGATCAAATGCAGAAAAAGAAACTGTTAAAAATGATCAACTGACTGAATGGCTGATGCTGATGTGATGAAATGCACAAATGTATTCATTACAAAGAAGATTACTGACTAACTGAGACTTGTTTAAAACACAGACGATTGAATTAATTGCCTTACTTGGGCTGATTAACCTACAAAACTTTAACATAAAATTACAAAATGTACATAAAAATGTTATGGTGACTGGTAGAAAAGGGTTGCAGCAAAAATAAACGGGTAAAGTCTACCTCATCAAGGGCCGGGTGCAGAGCAAAGAGTTCGCGGTGGCGGTTGGCCTTGCGATGGTCTTCGTTGTGCCTGTCAATCTCCTCATTGGGGGCCCGGTCGAGGAGGTGAGGGAGGAGGGCATCGGGGAGGGAGTTCTTCAAGTCAAAGATGCTGCAGGCCCAGCTGCCACGCGGGGTGTCGTCTATAGACATCGACCGCCGCTTCAGGTCATCCTACAGGACAAACAACACAAAAAAATCAAAAGAGATCAAAAATGGGGAAAAATATTTTTCCTTTTTTTTCTTTTTTTAAACCACTGAATGATTAAGTACCTGGTCGTCCTGGTAGCTGCTACTCTCTGGCATCTCATCAGCCTCAAACACTTGTTTGGGCAGGCCTTTCTGACGCTCCTTCTGCTTGTCCAGAGTGTTGGGGTTAAAGCCTGTACCAAGCTTGTGGTATCTAACGGAAAAAACAAGACTTAATATTAAGGCTCAATGTGGTCATCGCTTTCTACAGCTACAATGTCAATTTTAAAGAGTTAACAAGTGAAATCGGGTGATTAAAACCAACAAAATAATTCCACAAAGTGAAGCCTTACTTTCTGTTGACGATGGCCCAGTCTTCTGTGTAGGATCTGACACAGTCTCTGACATGAGTATCAGTGTCCCTGAAGCCAGACAGACTCAATCAATCAAACGAGTTATATTTTAACAGTCAGACTTTGAACGCATTAGTCTCAGTGAACAAAGATGACAGGCCATCAGGCTGATGTAATCTTCCTGGTACATCACACAGTGTCGCCTCTTCTGTCACACCAAGAGCCAAAGCTACAGTAAGTAATGACATTAAGCCCACGAGCCTTTCATCTTTAAACATGTGGTGCAGTGTAGTGACTGAACAACACTCCTTTACAAACTTGACAAATGTCCACTGTTTTCTGAAGTCACTATAACCTCCAAAAGTCCAAAAGGAATAACAGAAAAATAAGAAGCAGAAAATGATAATAGCATAAACAAAAATAAATCACCTCCTATCATTTCTTTAGATAGGAGGTGACTGGTCAGATAAAGTTTTTACTAATGAAAACTCCCTGTGTGCAGCATCTAACACAAAGCAGGACAAATGGAAAGATAGAGTTATCAAAGCCTCGTGGCCATGTGGCAGACAATTTGAAGAAGGTGACGTGGCAAGTGATAGCGTTACACCATGGAATAAATGATAATAGAGATGGAAACTGGAAATCAAATGTGGAACCACGTGGTAAATGAAAATGCAAATAGTACAATTATCACTGTCTTACTTTTTTACATCTAAAAACAAAGTCAACACAAAATGATAGTTCCTTGTAGTTGCTTTAACTCCGCCACTGCCACTGCCACCTTCAGTATTTCAACGGCACAGCACCCTTACCCTTCCTCCGGGACGGCTTGCGCAACTGTGCGACACTCCCTGGGAGTGTGGATGACCTCAATATCATCTGGGGGAAACTCAATCAGATCTCTCAGGGGACCCGACTCAACGATGGGAGGGTGAGTGATGAGGTACTCCTCAAAATCCACTGGCTCCACCGCCTCTGTGAGGGGAACCTGGTGAGCGGTGAGATGAGAGGGATGGGAAAAGTTAATTAGCTGTGAAGACATGTCAGCTATTCAGTTCTGCTGTCTGCACGTCTTTTTATTTTTTGTGTACATAAACGTCTTGGCAAAGTATTAAAGTCTCTCATTTAAGGCTTTAGAGGATTGATTCCCCATACAACATCTGAGGAAAGTAACAGAGTTATGAAGTATTAGTCATTCTGTGAATCTGCATCACTTACAGCACCAACAGGTCCAAAATAAGGGGTGATTTTGTTATTTCTTTTGAGAGAGCAGTTCTAGTTTATGGGCCATATTTCCAACTCTCCAAATAGGAATATCACTTCTAAAAATGATAAATTTGGGATTTAGGCAAATTATGTAAAATGCTGTCAAGGTGATACAACTAACTACATTAGCAAGTGTGCTACAAGCTTAGACCAATGGTTTCGCAGAACTTACTCTGCTTCTAAAATGACGAACCCAAGGGGAATGGTTTGTTTCAGCAGGTTCAGTTTAAGTGTGAAAGTGTTGAGAGTGTGCCTATGTTTGTCTCTGTCTCTCTCTCTGTCTGTCTGTCTCTCAAGGACTTTGAACACAAATACCTTCCACAGCTTAATTAAATGCCAACTGTAGCCTAATTAAGGAGGAGCGGGGGAGTATTTGTTGGTGCTGTGACCCAGGGCTTCTGAGGGGCAATTTGCACTTACCCTTTAACAAACATATTGTCTGGGCTTATACATTTGTAACCCTACAAACACTGCAGCAGAAACTGGAGGGTGGGGTACAGGCCAATCCATGGTTAACCCTCATGGTATTTAGCATAACATAAACAGCAGCTGTGCAGCCATTCTAATAAACAGAAAAATTACATTTAAATACATGTACAATAAATGTTTAAATACTACAATTGCTTGAACATTTGTAAAAGCTGTATATGACAATATATGCATTGCCAATATTTGATGATGCATGTCTAACATTTAAACCTTCAACCTTCAAATCTGCTAAATGTTAAAGTTTACATAAAATCTACACATTGAGCAACTGCAGTGAGAAATAAAAACGTCTTAAGAATGGTAGAGCAGAAAAATCATAAACCATTGAGCTGGGCACAGCACATTGTTTTCCAACAAGACCAGAATGTGATTTCTTTATACCAAAACAAATAAAGGCATGTGAGCAGACAGTTCATCAGTGTCTGAGTGTTTGTTTTCCCAACATAGCAGACACCATAATTGTATTTGGGCAAATGTGAAAAATCAACTGTTGACAGCTAAGACACTGTCATTGTAATTTATGCTGCGTTTTCAGACGATGCCGTATCAGCAGCTGTTACATTCGTATGATGATCAAATACAGGATATCAATATTAGGCTCTGGCCTTTCAATGGTCTTTGAGACTACTCACTGTGTTGCTTGTTGCGGTCCCAACGTTGAGGTTTTTGAATAGTTGCGGGGACCCCCCATACTGGCCAGCTATCTGCTTTCTGACCTCTGCTGCCACAGTCCTGCAAGCAGGAGGAGAGGGAGGAGGGTTTATGGAGGGAGATAGAGACAGAGTGAATACAATCTAAAAGTTTGTGTGAAAGTCCACAAACTGGACAGTATTGGCTTAATTAGGGCTTGTTATTAGGACTGAGAATCACAACAACACAATACTATAACAATGTTTGGCCATAATAATAATGGGAGAATACAGGTGATACTGCAAAACACAATACTGAAAGACACTCAGCTATGATACATAATGATCCATACCGCAAGGCAATTTTCTATCACACAGTCTAAAACCGGTGTAACTGAAGAGGAAAATACCCCACTAAAATAGCTTTGTATAGCAACATGAGCTTATAGTTCAAGGGGGTGTCCCTCTAGTCATACCACCTAAATTCTGCAACATACAGGCGGGCATGCCATACCTCTATCTCTTACTTTGTTTCCTGAGGACAAAATAAAAAGTTAATATTTCAAATGTGTGCCGTATAAGAAAAAAAGAAAACCACCTGTGAGTGTATCAAAACAGAAAACAATCGCAGCTCTGTGGCCAATACACAACAGTGTCACAAGATACACCACACTATCAGTTGGGGCACTTGTCGCACCCCTAAGGCTGAGAATAAACAGTAAACAGTAAACTAAAACTAACTGAAATGCTTCAAAGCCAATGTCAATGAAATACTTTCAGTCCCAAGTACTATTGAGCATTTTAGCTAGAGTAATAAATTGCAATATTCATTCATTTCAGTATCAAACGGTTGTTCCTGGAGAACATAAAGAGGCCCAATGTTATAACAAAGTGCCTAATGTTATGCAATATTATTTTATTGTGAAATATTTTATAGTTTCAATCCAAAGTGTCTGGTGAGACTTACTGGTATTCAACTGAAATAAATTGACATATCAAAAGCGCTCCTTCATACTGCTATATTTAGCTAATTCTACCTCAAATACATTAAGCTTTTAAGGATTAGGCTAACTAATTTAAAGATTACACTGTTTTTACACGCAATTAGGATTTTCTCTTTGTGTCTCATGGTCTTACTGTGTCACTTTGGACAGAATCATATATTACACCCAGACAGAGCAGAAAGAAATGAATAAAAACCTCTGGACCCCGGTGGTCAGCACAAAGCTCTTGCTCTTCAACAATTGCTGTTGCCACACTCATACACAGGTCCTTTAAATCACAGCAACTACCAAAACCACTCAGACCATTGCCTTGAACAAAACAACAACGCAGCAAGTTGCCCAAAGTGACACAAACAAATAACAAATTTGAACCAAGGACAAGGTCTAGACACTGAGGACACAAGGTGATGTTACACAGGTAACACAGAGGCTTCATGTATCCAACAACTATGATTAACTATGTTTATTCATTACACTTTTCTTCATAACCAACAATCTGACCCATTTTCTGTCTGTTTTTGCTTTCAATCCAGAAAGCATTATCACAATAACTAGTTTGAAGGTTACAGTAATGGTGAGCAAGGATTAGGTGGCATCGAGTCAGCAATGTTGCAAAACCGCAAACGTCTGAACAGAGTCTGGTTTCCCTAAAGCTTCTGTAGTGCTGAGTTCATCACTGTTTGATCATAAAAAAATACACGGTTGCAAAATAGAAGAGGTTTAAGCTTATCTTCTTCAGAGGGGAAGCTACAATGACAGCTGCATGGCCCAACTTGCCAGTTTAATATGAACTTAATTTAGAATAACAGGATAATGTACTGTAGTAGAGATCCAGTGGCCTCTGCAGTGCAGCGCTGTCACAAATGCAGAAAGGCAAACGCACTGAACCGATAAACACATTCCACAGTCCTCCCCAATGCCTCTCAGCGGACCTTTACTTTGCACTGTTCACCGCACAGACGACTTACTTGACTAAACAAACATCCGTCTCTATCTTGAAGATGGTAATAACACGAATTACTCCCAGGAAGTAAATAATAAGTGGTGCTGTTCGAAGAGCATAATATAAGCGAACCAATCAACTGAGATGTGAATTTTAGTCACTTAATATGCCTCAACATGTGACATAAGCTAACTTACTTCTATTACTCAAAGTCAGCACACTTGAAAAGGTACAATTGAGGCTCTGTTTTTTTCCCATGGGAAAATGAAGAACATGAGCAAAGACAAAAGACAAAACAGAGTTCACTGATCCAAGATTAAGAGTCTGAAAACGGCAAACAAATCTTAACCTTGTGTTTAGGGAAGTTTTACTGAGATGTCAACTGCAAATATTCATTATCACAAAGACTGGATAAAACAGCGTTTAAAAATGCTAATTTTCTGTTGAAACTGTGTCAGAAAGTAGTCTCCATAGTCTCTGTGGTGACTTTTGAGGGCATAGTTTGTGATATCCTGGTCCTGGATGGCATTATATTGTAAGGTGTACATGGTATCACGGTTTATGCTCATCTGCAGTTTTGTCAGCTGCCATAATATCAGGCATCTCAACCTCATCCTGCCACAAAATGGGCCATTCTGAATCCACATAAATCAATACAAAGCTCTCAATAATTGGGTGTGGCTTTTATTCATGGGGACTGGATTCACACTATAATAGAAATGCATGCAACACCAACAACAAAGGAGTGGACATCATATTGATCACAGCAGAAACAACTTCAGAATCCAACCTATAACAATTGTTGAATTTTTTTTGGGGACTTATGGAATAAAAACATTGGGCTCAACTAGATAAGCATGTCTAAAAGGGGGAAAACAGACTAGAGCATGTGTATGCCTTCTGTAATAATCTAGTTTTTACATGTAACAAAACAAAACAAAAGTGACAACAGATATTCCTCCTCTCCAAAAAACCTCAGATCATCATGATCATCTCTCCAGAAGGGAGTAAAATCTTATTCCATACAGTAAAGATGTCTGACACTGATTCATAAAAAAAACTGAAACAAGAAGCAAACAATTTCGCTCAATATTTACTGTTAATTCAATGATGAGTAAAAACATCCATCTATATATCTCTCTACCCATCTATCAGCTGGGATGATGGTATTTGACAGCTAGCACAAAGACCTTTGTTGAAGAGATTAACGTCCTATGATCTGTCTGAGGGGCGTGGGAGACATTCATACATCTGTCTGATAGCTGCTGATGGAGGCTTTTGTTTCAAGTCTTACTGTATAACAACTATCTGCTCCCTCCTGTCAATGGGTCCTCGCTTAAAACACAACTTAAAGTTCAGTCTCATCTCTACCAATGGTGCCTACTAGCCTCCCATCGTTAGCTCCTGTGGGCGAGACAGCTAGCTGTCCAAAATGAACGGGGTTTTCAATCCACATCAAGTCTCTTTCTGTACGCTAAATGACCGAAAAACCCCTGACTGGTGTTCTGACAAGATGCATGTGTTTCAACAATGTAACACCCCCCTCCTTTGTTAGCATCCAGGGGGAGAGAGACTAGCAGCTAGCGGGGACGCTTTCTGTCTGGGTGGGTCTGAGCATCTTTCCCGATGTGGCTAACAAGCGGCTAGCTGTGAGCAGCCAGGCTATGCGATGGCCGGGCCTCCTTCACAGGGTTCCCCTCAGCGGTGGTCTGAGGGCGACCCGCATATAAGGCGACAAAAGTGCGCATGTGGCTTTCATGAGCTCGTTTCGGGGTCTCCAGTCTTTTTACCTGCTGATTTTTTGGGCGAAGGCGCGGCGTTCAGCCATGGCAGTGGCCGCTGATGTGCTTCTGAAATTCCCAGGCAGGCAGGCAGGCTTGCAGGAGGCAGACTCCGCTTTTCCAATCACTCACTACGGCCACAGGGAGCAGTGGGATACGGGAGAATGGGACCGCTACCGTAATGGCAGGAATGGTTTGCAACAGAACACACCCAAAGAAAAGCTACTGCGCACCGTAATGTGGGGAATAAAGCCACACTACAACATTGGGACAGCTGTTCGGGATTTTACTTTAATATTACATAAAAGTCACACTTCAGTTTTATCCTAACGATTGTTCTTAATGTTTCTTCTATTGCTGTTGTTTTGCTGGCTTGTCTGTCGAAGCACTTTGTAAACCTTGTTTTTAAAAAGTGCTATATAAATAAAGTTATTATTATTATTATTATTATTATTATTATTTAATTTTGGTATTTTTTCCGTTGTTATTTGATTATTTCTCTTTGAAATATGGGCACCGTTGACATCCATTTCAAAAAATAAATTCCCATACTTCTATGTTGTCATTTTATTTCAAACCTTATTATTTTACCTAGGAAAGATCCGACAAATATGATATTATATTGCATACTATTACAAGACAAAATATGAAAGCCATGTCGTCTTATATACACAATGTAAATAAACACAACATAAAGGATAAAGTCAAAGTTCAAATATTGTTTTATCTGAATTAAACAGTTTTTCCCAATTCTAGAATTAGCTATAAAAATACAAATAAGTTTGCATTCATTAGATTAAAAATAAGTATACTTTTAGTAATGTTTTTATGTGTTGTCAAAGTTTTTTTTTCTATTTACTTTACTCACTTTCCCTCAAGTGTAGCCAATCAGTCTTATTTATCTTTAGCATTCTTCAATAGATATTTAGTATCCCATATCCTCATCTAGTAATTATTTAGCCGAAATATGGATGTCTAGTCTCCTTTATGTCACTGAGATCAGGATCATTTTTCAAGATAAGCCTGTGGATGACAAAATAAATAAATATACAGTATAAGACGAACACAAAGAGAACCACATCCATAAAACACAATTCATGCAGATATATTTTGTTTCCACATTTAAAAAAGTTACAATTGACAACTGATATAATGCTTAATAATAAAACAATAATAATAAAAAAGTTTTTTTTTTAAAGAAAAATAATCTAAAAAAGTTAACTTTACTTGAAAATGTTGTGCTCAGTGATCAGTTTAAAAGATAATCACCATTTTTAAAATCCTATGGTATGTGTGTATTATAGCGTTTTATGTGACATGCATGTTGAATGAAGGGTTATTCATTCACAGGTAAATGATTATAACGGGGGAAGATAATTAGAGGTGATGGGATGAATGTGTTTGGATGAGATAGACGCCTCTGGCTTTTTATTCGTCGCCCTGCCTTTATCATAGACTGTGCCTTTATACAAGTAAGCATGTTTTGTTACAAGGAATAACTCAAACGAGCGGAGCGCTAATTCTAGACGCTATGGATCGTTCGGTAAAACTAACTCCGCCCGCTCGGGCTACCTAGAATTATACATCGAACCTCTTTTCTTGGTCCTGGCGGAAACACCGCGATATCACGAGTTTTCGATCTTCTACTTCCTCAAATGTGTAAACATTGGAGACCGCAAAGCAGTTTTAAGTTACTCTGCAGGACATGGCCGATACACCGCTTTAAAACATTGGTATTACAAGGATATACAACGTTGTAAAGTTTACACAAAGCTACAAGGTGGCTGGAAGTCGAAAAAACTGGATCAGAGAGGAAGTTCTAAGGTAACTACTGGCTCACCGCAAGCTGTGATTCACATACTTTTCCTTTATGAAGTGATCCTGATCCAGTCAACTATGTGTGTTGTGCACTAGAGTTGGTGCGCGGTTTGGGAATGGGTAACATTCCTTGCTGGTCCAAATGGAGAATAAAGGGAGCGACGAGGTGGAAACATTGAAGACAAAGTTCTTCTCTGTGTGGCACAATGTGAAGTACAGTAAGTACTTTGCTCCAGGCCAGTACACACACACACACACACACACACACACACACACACACACACACACACACACACACACACACACACACACACACACACCAGACTTGCACACAGCCCTGCCACCCAAGCTTAGTCTTGTCTCCACTTTATTTCTAATGCTTTCATGCAATACTGCTGTGCTTGTCTATATAGCTTTCCATCTTATTTTCTTTACTTGAGTTATGTTACTTAAAATGGATTTTGTACGAGAGAAATCAGAATTAGCTTTATTGGCCAAGTTTATGTGTACACATAAAACAAATTTCGACTTTTTTGTTGCCTTCAGATATACTTAAAGGATGTTCCATGAACAATTTCCAGGAAGATTGAAATAGACATTGTACATGCAAGTATGTGTAGGTATATAAATATACATACAAGCAACGGTAAACAACAACATACAATGTCTATATACAAGTCAAAGTAGATACAGAGAGATCAACAACATGTACTGTGAGAGTTGGCACATATAAAAACAAGAATCAGAATTCAATGAGACAACAACCTACTGCTGTTGAGTCAGCCCTTAAAATAGCACTATGTCATTCTGTCCACTCCTGTTTGTGTGTATTCGTTCAGTAAGTATAAAGTTTCTGTTTATTTAAAACACCATGGTTATTATCTACCTTTTATGTAACAGGAAGTAAAGAAAAATAGGTAATAAGTAGGATAAGAAGAATAAGTAGGCTGAAATCTTGGGACCGACCCAGATCACTGAATGATGGGTGTTGTATAGTAGGTGCTCCAGCCAACTGAGTAAATAGAGTCATGGCTGGTTTAAAAACATGACAAATAACAAGAGGAGAGAAATAACAAGTGGAGTTACAGCAAATAAAAATGTCAAAAAACCTGAGGTGTGGCAGTCAGTAAATAAGTGGTGGTAACGTGTACGCATGAATGAAAGAATGAGTGAAGTGTAGTGTGGGAAAGGGAAAAACAACTTTGAGGTGAGGTGCGATCTAATAGGAATGGAAACGAAGATGTTCCCAATTCTCCTTAACAACGGGCAGCCAAAAGAGGCGGGGTCCTCACAATATGATTAGTATGTTTTTTGTTTTTTTTAACCATCAACTTAACTGTAACATATTGTCTTTTTTTATTGTGTATCTTAGGTTGGGCTCTGAAATCAAAGACCTCATTCAGTAGAAATTCACCGGTGCTTCTCCTCGGAAAATGTTACCATTTTAAGGCTGAAGGTATAGTGCACACGCATACAGCTACCATTAAAATACACTCTTACACACTGACTGCATTCCCTATAATCACATTCACATGCATACATGTCCAAAGGTGTGATATACATACCATTAATGTTCATTAATTCTTTAACAGCCATAGAGTGGGGAAAAAAGAGAGAGATTTTTGGCGCACAGCCCTTTTGCAGAAAATAGAAATGTCCAATGTGCACTTATCTGATTTGACATGAGACACAAGCTGTTACATTGAGTCTAACACGGAAATGGGATTCTTAAAATTAGTACATTGTTATCTTGAGACAGTAGATTTATCATTTCCAGAGGTAAAAAATAAAAATATCTTATTGTAAATTCTGAGTGGATCACATGTCATTTGTTTGCCTCAGATGACGACGGTGTTACAGAAGCCTGCCATGAAGCCTCCTATGACGACTCCGTCATGGGGAACGTTGAGGCTTTCCGCAAGGATTTTGCGTCCCGAGTGTGGCTCACCTACAGGGAGGAGCTGCCTCCTCTGCCCAGCTCCACCCTCACCACCGACTGCGGCTGGGGCTGCATGTTAAGAGCCGGGCAGATGATGCTGGCACAGGCACTTATTCTGCACTTCTTGGGCAGAGGTAAGTAGAACGATGGTGACCACACCTGAGTAATGGTCAAACCCTAGATGATCAATAGGATAGGCGAGAAAGCAAAACATAGTTCTTCTCTACAAAAGTAGGTTAATTTCTTTGTACTTAAATCATTTCAAATTTCTTGTGAAACACTTGACCAGATTAAATCATTAATTCAACAATTTGAAGCAGGGGGGAGCAGGAGTTCCCAAACTGCTTTGTCATCAAATGTTTGGGAACCGCTGCTCAAACGGTTAGAGAAGGGGGCTTGTGACTGGAATGTAGCTGATTTAAATCCTCAGACTAGCTGGAAACTTTGCTTGTGAAAAAGAAAAAATACACCTTGCTTATTTAACAGCCACTTTTAAATGATACACAGATCTAAAAAGGAGAATTTATCAAACATGGTAACTACAGTGGCTGAAGATGTGGGCGACATAAAAATATGGTTTATCCTAGCTAAAGAGAAAATAAAACAGTAAATCAGACTATAGAACATTGTAGGTCATTTTGAAATACACTGCGATTGGATCCCATGTTCATTGTCTTTATTTATTTACCGTTCAGTTTCTCTTTTTCTAAGCAGGAAGCCAAACTTGTAGCCAGTTTAGACAGTTTCCTCATTCTCAATCTAAAAATGAAAGTTTTATTTAGTTGATGCAAAGAATTTAAGATGAGTGAATTCTTCATATCTTTGTCGGATCTATTGTCTCTGAAGTGTCCTAGACTTTACCGGTCCATATAATGAGATGACTGCCAGTTTAATGCAGTCATTTAGAAAACAATATTTAAAACTTGTTCTTCTGTCCAATATAAAATATGTCACTAATGAAATATTTCTCTATAAAATAACTAATGGCCACTTAAGGATATTTATTGATCAATTTCCCTCTGATTCACTTTCGATCAAGGTCATTTCGTTAATGCCTTAGACTCTGCTCTGGCCCATTTTATAGCCCGGGCCACTCCTTTTCTCTCCGCCTTTGGCTCCCACCCTGTTTGTAAGGCTAAGGCACCGTTAAAGTGAAATACTGGGACACTCAAACTTATAATTGAACAGAATGATACCTATTCTGTTACTGAAGCGCACAAGGTTCTGTCTGTTTAAGGCAAAAACCCTTAAATTTTATAAGTTCTGAAAGACCTTTTGCTTGCTCTAAATTGAGCTTTGATGTGTTGAACGATAAGGTTCAGAGAGCCTCATAGTTGCCTGATTAAAAATATATATTCCATTACAAACCTGTAAGCTTTTATTGCACTACAAATAAAACCTTGATTTTATGTTTGGATTGTTACTCTATTTTCTGTGTTGTCATGTTACAGTTGTTTTGAACCAATGCTAACCTAACTCTTTAATTTACTTCAATATAGTGTGTTAAATCTCATACCTAAGTACTTGTCATTGTCAAAGGTGTTTTTGAGTGGCAGCCAATTCTTCTAAAAAACGTATCAATTCTTAAATGGGGATTTGTATTATGTATTCCTTTTCTGAGGCCTAATAACATTTGTATCTTTAGGCAACCTTAACACTTTACTTAGTTTTTGGTCTTTTACGTTAATTGTAGCTGATGATTTATTCCTCCACAGACTGGACCTGGTCTGAGGCGATGATGCTCCAGCCTTTGGACACAGAGACGTGGACTAGCACTGCAGCCAAGCGTTTGGTGGCCTCTCTGGAGTCCTCTCTGCAAGGTTCCCCCAGGCCCTCCGATCAAGGATCCCCACCCATGCACCAAGCCCAGGCCCGGGGATCCGCAGAGGAGGCAGACGCACATTTGAAAGAGATGTACCACCGCACTCTGGTATCCTGGTTCGGGGACAGCCCCTCGGCTCAGTTGGGCCTCCACAGGCTGGTTCGCATGGGCCTGACAATGGGGAAGCAGGCAGGGGACTGGTACGGGCCTGCTGTGGTGGCACATATCCTCAAGTAAGCCAAAAAACGTGGATTTCAGAGTAACTACTATTTTCAAACATTGCATGTCACATTTCACATGCACCCCACTTCTGGCTTTCACATAATGATTTATTGCTTTTTAGGGCACCACATTAACAATATTGTTTGTTTATCAATTAATGCACAGATATTTGGGGGGGAGAAATTATGTTAATTTGATCGATAATTTAGTATATAAACTTAAAAAAAACAGCGATAGTAAAAGTGTAGCATTTTACAGAGGTATAAAATGAAGCAAGCAAACATTTATATTGGAGAAGCTGTAACCAGTTACTTTTTACTAGATAAATGACTTAAATAACCAATCAGTGCAAAAAAAGTATCGTAATTCATTTTCTGTCAATCAACTAATGGACAACATGTTTCAGCACTATTATAGTTATTGTCCTTGTATTTCAGAATATATCGGGCATTGATATGAAGTATTTTAGTAAAGATGAAGATGCAAAACATTGGATTAAATAAAAATATAACGAGCAAGTATTCTTTGACATGCTTGAGGTGTATGTAAAGATATTACTAAGAGCCAGCAGAACTTTTATAAATCCTTGTGGAACTTTTCATATGTGAAATGGCTATTGTATAATTATTACAATTAAGTTGATGGTAATATACAGTATATACTCCTGATGTAAACTTAGCATAAGCTCTCCATGTAGATATTTAAAACCCCTCATTCTCTCTGTGCCCTCTCTCTTTCTCTCCTCCGACTCTCTCTTAGGAAAGCTGTCGAGGAGGCGATGGACCCTGGCTTGGCGGGTATAACTGCTTACGTCTCCCAGGACTGCACAGGTATGAAAGATGAGCCTGCTGTTGATAAAAACAGGATACTGGGCACAACGCCCAAACTGACCCTTCTTTTTCCCCCATCTCTCTCTCTCTGCCGCTGGTAGACTACGGAGCAGTATAGCAAGGTGACAGGAGGCTCGCTGTGTCTATTACCCAACAAATACATCACCTCCAAATCTATAACGTCCCATTCCAACCTCTTCTTAACCCCAATAACGTGTTTTTTGATTCATGTTTGTCTTCTCAATAGCCAGAGCAGAAGATAGCTGGTGTGAGAGGGACTGTCTTGGTGTGTTATGATTCTGATATTAGAGAGTCACAGAGAGAAAATGGGAGTGAATTCAACTTGTGCGCATTCGACACCATAACCGTCTGTACATAATGGAACAGACGGTTATGAAAATCAACAATTTAGAAAATCATTTAATATGTGAAGTAATTTATCAAGCAACAATTGCTTGCACTTTTTCTGTTTCTCTCTGATGCTGCTTTTATCTGTTTTAAAACACTATAAATTGAGTCTCTTTGGGTTTTGGATGTTTGGTCCGTTAAAACAAAGACTTTGGAGACGTTATCTTGAACTTTGACAATTTGACGGAAATTTCACACACTTTTCTGACACATTAGAGATAATTAAATTAGGCAAAAATAACTTGTGATAATAAATATTTGCCAGTTGCAGCCCTTATACACCAAACATGCATCCTAGGTATGGTAATAAGAGTGTATTCGGACAGAGACAAAACAGACTTAAAGCATTTTTCAGAGGGACATTTTTTTTGTTGCTCAAGGTAACATTTTAAAATACTTGTTAATGTGTCACAAGAGCGATAAGGTGTTTGCTGTTCATTCAGAGATTTAAAGACATACTGTTAAATATTTTAAGATGAAAAAGTGACATTTCTGAAAAACACTCTTACTGGCATATGTACTAAAATATGCATATATTTGGAAATTCTGCACTCAATCATGAGAAATAATAACTGTGTATCTCATACAAATAAAACATCATCTGTTCATTAAGCATTCTGTGTAATGACATTGACAGAACGGCAGATAGATTGACAGACGGGGCAGACATGGAAACAGACAAATGACCTTTGTGTTATTGATCCTCCATAGTGTACAGTGCCGATGTCATTGATAGCCACAGGGCACCGAGAGCAGGGCAGGTCTCTGCTGAGAGATCAGATGCCCCTCCTTCCACACAGAGCCACCAACCAGCGTCAGCCTCCACCCTGTCAGACAGCCGAGGCGTCATCATCCTCATCCCTGTGCGACTGGGAGGGGAGAAGACAAACCCCGACTATTTTAACTTTGCAAAGGTGAGGTGATACGTGTGGGTCAGGGTAGTCTGTTGAACTCGCTTGGTGTTTGATCACATGTTCATGTTCACTCACAGGGGTTAAGTAAATAAGAGTAATTATTCTGTGAAATGGTTACTGTGGGGGTTGATGAGTTTAAAATGTCTGTTTTACCTTTATTGAAATGCAATATGCGGGAAAAACAAAAGGAAAGTATTTATGCTCCCAGTCAGATGTACTAAGTATTTTTCTGTCCCTGTCTCTGCATTTAGAGCATACTGAGTCTGGAGTATTGCATAGGCATCATCGGAGGGAAGCCCAAACAGGCCTGCTACTTTGTAGGATTTCAAGGTTAGTCTTAGCGTAATGCAAAATGGAGAAAGACACACAGACAGAGGTTGGTGTGAATAACAGATTATTTTGCATAATATACCCTTCTTATGTGAAGAGACAAAGTAAGTTAATGTATTCCTGTTTGCGTGAGGAAAACGGAGAGGAGTGGAGATGGAAGCAAGTGAAGCAGGGCTTACTTTATTCTCTCTGACCCATCAAAGCCTCTCCCATTTATCACAAGTAAACCTCCCAAGTTGTGAGCTGTAATTGATTTCCATAGGAGGCATGCATTAAATTTCATCCGGGCCCCAAAATGAGCCACTCTTCATCACCTTCAGGAGCCAGGAGGAACCTTCAGTTGTACATCTTGGCAGTCAATATTTACGCATTTACATTTTACCAATTTGAAATACAGTGGTGGATGATGTCTAAATGACAAGCAATACATTCTACCTGCCAAGGCGCGGCAGGGCTCTGCATTTATCACATGCAAATGGTCGAATATAATTGCGTGTTTGTAAAAGTAATTTCCCCACACAAAAATTAAATGACAACCTCTTTTTTTGCGGGTGTAAAGAATGTGCTTGTACAAACGCATCTGATTATGCTGAATTTAATCCACCGTGGTGGATATATTAAAAAGCAACAACCTTCTGGGAGGCATATTTGACGCACACAAGCCTAACAGTAAGCCAAGCGGGTGACTTTGAGCTACTCTGCATAGAAATTGGAGAGAAGCGCGTTTTTGTAATAATCCGATGTTTTTGAATAACTTGTCTTTTGTTTTGTCCTTGCAGATGACAGCTTGATTTACATGGACCCTCATTACTGTCAGTCTTTTGTGGATGTCAGCACCAGCGATTTCCCTCTCCAGGTAATGTGAAATTACACATACGAGCTGACTGGGGCCCCAGTAATGTGAATTTAATAGTTTCTGTTAGTACTTAAGGGTATGAATCTTAAAGCAGCCCATGGCCCAATTACCGAGTCCCTATCTGCTGATTTATTTGCCGCTCAGATGGGTGAAGCTGCCACTTAAAAGAAATACGGCAAATACCGGATCAGGTATTGTGAGCCTGAATATTTCAGGACCCATACATAAAAATCAGCACACAGTGCTGTATAGTAACTTTGTTTTATGCTTTCGCATGCCGTGGTATACAATGTGACAACACACCAGAGTTGTAAATTTATGGATGCTGTGACAGCAGATAAATAGGATTTCATTCATCAAATGATGCAGAATACATCTTATTCGCAGTTGTCGCTGCCATGAAGTGTGTGTATGCCCCGCAGTTGTAACACATTATCTAGCCCTTCAGCTTGATGAATATTTTCTGATGTGTTTTGTCTCATTTCGTCTAGTCATATCATTGCCCCTCGCCAAAGAAGATGCCTTTCAGCAAGATGGACCCAAGCTGCACCATAGGTTTCTACTCTAGAAGTGCTCAAGACTATGAGAGAATCAGCCAAGAGCTGTCTAAGGTAGGGAATAACACAGGACTCCTTAAAATCACTTCACTGCTGCAAACATTTCACAATAATTATTATTAGTATGATGCTTTATTAATTCTGTTTTGTCCCCTGCAAATGTGTGACCTGTGTGATAAAAGTTGACCAGTAGGTGGCACCATTTAGCCATGAATCTTTTCTTACTTTGCTTCTCCAACCAGTCAACATGTAGGGGTCGATGCTGTAAACCAGACTCTAAAATATATTAGAATGAATATAGTGTAATTTCTAAGATAGGATAATTAAGGTGTAATAAGATTCCACTGTTAGGTTAAGTGATGAAATTTAAAGAAAGCTGTTATGAAGTGTACAGGACGGTGTGCAACACTAGCGCTCCTCTGAAACACTGGTCTGTTGTTGTTCCAGGTGCTGCAGCCGTCAGCAAGGGAGAAATACCCGGCGTTCACTTTCATGCAAGGTCATGGCAGAGATTACGACCTTTCTGCAGGCCTGACCCCGGAGAAGAGAGAATGGCCCTTCATCCGTGACCCGCGGAGGACGGTCACCACCACCGGGGACTTTGTGCTGCTTTGACGGCGCTGTTGTTAAAAAGACTACTAGACAAGGAACTTCTTCTTTTAATGAATCGAACTGCTGATACCCGAAGCCTAGTGTCTGAGCCTTTTGTGACACCCAAGGTTATGGAACTTTTTTAAACTACCGCAAGTCTGTTAACACATCCTGGAAACTTATTGTAGTATTTGTTGCCTGGAAATGTGAGCTTGCTGAACATTGTTGTCAGGAAGCTTTCGGTGCTCTGCTTAATTCAGTGACTTAAAATGTTTTACATAGTCATCTGAAGAAGAGGAATACTATTCATTTTGCACCATATATTTGTTATATGGACTTAAAAAAAGTCCAATTTTGGAAGATTTGATGTAGGATTTTTTTTTTTTACATGTTACATAATGTTGAAGACGTCTCATAGGGATTTGCTTATACTGATCATAAGGTCCAGTTCAACACGACACCACATCAACTTAACAGTGCCATATAGTGTTGGTCCATTTCAAAATCCTTTCACAGGGCTACATCTACAGTATTTGGACAAATGTTTCTTATCTGTGGTTAGCACTGGGCTAAGAGGAGTATTATAAAAGCTTGAAATTAATATGGGCCAAGAGCTCTGGATGATGGAGCCAAATAACTTTTCCAAACTTCTTTGCCAGAATATTCATTCAAGATGAATTCTTCACCGTTCACCCGACACCTCACCAGCAGTAGCATGTGGGACACATGCTTTGAAGGGCACTTTCTTCATAATTCTGCCAACACGTCTTTTTATTCACTATAGAGATCATTTCTTTGTCGGAGCAATAATATGTGATGGTGGTGTGGGATGATATAATTGTTTGCTTGTCCTGTGTGTTTTAGAGTGGTATTAATTATCTGAATTATGTATCACAGTGCAAGTGGCCAGGGGTGACTAAAGAGTTTGTTAAAGGGATATTATCATTTACCATATCTCATTAAGTGCTATCTGTTATGAATAACCTTTTACAATATTTTTAAGATTTAGAGTATTTACCATATTGGTCTTGAATTGAAAACATAGAAAATATTTGGGAATTAGAAAATATGTAGTTGAATTTATTACCACATAAAGAAATCAGAGAGACATACTAGATCAACTTTCAAAATCAATATTGTATGCAACTAACCATTTTTGGCAATTATTTCTAAGGATTTTTATCATTTCAAGTAATTCAAAATTGATTTTCTAACATTTCATGTTATGTTTCTTAATGTTTCTTCCCTTTTTTTTCTGAAATCCAGTCTCCAGCAGTGAGTGACTAAATGATCTGTTTCTATTCTCACAAAACACCTTTACAGTATCTACACATTCACAAACCAGAAATGAAGAAGTAAACTAACACATGCTAGGTTGCAGAACTTCTCATGCACTTTCATTTATCATTTCAAAAAGACTGAAATATTCTGACTATTGTATCTGTTTCATGTGCTGTTTGAATAAATTAACTGTATAGTATGTTTCATAACATGTCAAATGTTTTTTTTAACACTGCCCGGCAAAAAAAGTTGAATAAAGTAAAAATATTTGACTTTCTTAGTCAGTTTGCTTCTTTTGGGTCCACTTAAAGCATTTGAACAGACTGTAGTAGAATACAAAAATAGTTTTCTTCATTTTCAGTGCTAGATGCAAACCTCAGTGGTGTGTTGAAATGCATTCAATCCCTTTCTCTCCCGGTCAAATGTAATAGATTAAAACTAATCGTACGTGCTAACCATCTCTACAGACCATTAACCAGGGACTGGAAAAAATGTGACCCAGTGACACTGGCAGCAATTGTGTTCCTCTGCAGAGGAAAAGAAAATATCCTTGTGTGCAAAGCTCTGTTACCATGGATAATCTGTGTGTTGCCCGGACTGTTTTTCCTGTACAATACAAATTCTTGTATTATGATGAGCCTTGCTTTTTAAAAGGAGGGAACTGTCCCTTCTGTGAGAGAGCCGGGGCAAGGGTGAGGATGGAGTGACAGAAACAAAGAAGAATCCCTCATCTGTTCTCTTCTCTACCATGGAGAAGTAATGGCAAAACACATAAAGGCATCATTTAGATCGCCTGTCTGATCTATGTTTTCGTCCATGTCGTTTTTTTCCGTTTATGGACGGCTGACCGGCTATGTGGACAGAGCGGGAACATCAAGTATGCAGAAGCAAAAGGACCAGTGACATTCTAGAACTTTGGAAGATTGGAAGGGTAGAATGGACAGGAGGGAGGCGTAGGGAGGGGTTGAGACATTTGGGGATTTTTTGGTCTGAAACATGAAAGAGCATTTGTGCTGGGGGGCACACAGCGCTCTGAGGGGTGTCTGTGTTCTCCATGTATTTACAGGGGATGTATGAATATTTGATTAATGAGTCACAGGCTCGAGGGAAATGCAATAAGCGAACAGTGGCTTTACAAAGCTAGCCGATCACACACACACACACACACACACACACACACACACACACACACACACACACACACACACACACACACACACATATACCATGCTGCCCCCCCCACTCACCAGTTTAACACAGCTGCCTAAAGTGTCATTGACATTGCAGATTCCTGAAAATCTAATCTGCAGCCGGGCAAATTCCTCACAAAGAGGGAGTCCATGAGAGTCATTCCTCTGTTCCACAGATGGATGTGTGACTGGGGGGGGGTACATGTAAAGAACTAGAGACGCCCAATAAAGATTTCATTTTGGTGTCATCTGCAGGAGGAAAGGTCTTGTGGCATGCAGCCCTTAGAGGGATCAACAGGGAAAAGGCCTTCTCATATCTTAAGATCATACCTGTATTAGGGATAAACCCTTGATTATGTTTAGCCCTACAGGCTTCACTGGGACGAGGAGACCCTTGGGACTTTATCCACAAACCCAAGTTGTGATCTGAGAGCAGCTGGGTGAATCTTGATACCATGATAAGCTGTTAAAGGTCTAGTTCGTAGATGTTATCTTCAATACGACACAGAAAATGGGAGAGGAAAGTACCAGAGAACATTTTTCTATGTCAATAACACCTTTATGCATTTGTCAACAACTTAAAAGTCTTGACAATCTAATACAAGATTAATCATATAATATGCTGTGAAATTAATGGTACCGTTTTTACGTAAGAAGGTGCTACTTATTGTGTTACCTCCCTTAAAGGCCTATAGAAGCTACACACATTCTCAGTACTGAGTGGGGTGTGTTAAGCTTTCTGCGTCTCATGCTCACAGTGTCAACACATAAAATAATTCCATGGTCTCCTTTAGCTGCATTGAAGAAAGTGACTGTGATACAGCAGAAAGTGTTGTTTCTATTCCCTCTAACCCCGTGGTTCTTAGGATCTCCACCAGCCAAGATCAGACCATGATGGATGACACTGAGAACATCCAGAAGAGTTAGATTTAACAAAAAAGGAACGACCAGGGAGAAATGTTATATGCACAGTCAGTGTGTGTCTGTGTGTGTGTGTGTCTGTGTGCATGAGAGTGTGAATCTGTGTGGATGTGAAGAAGCTCAAAAGTGATATGTGCCGTCTTTTCCATTCATGAGTAGTGTGTAAATTCATATGGATGAGTGTGTAGTTTACACATGTACGTCTTGTGTGTAAGTCATTCTAAATCTTAGGTGTCACACTCCTTTCCTGTCTTCACACCAGGTGCAGGGGTGCTAGATTTATACCCAGTAGCCCTTGCCCACCCTTGTGGAATGCCATGCATCTTCAAACAGGTACTTCACTTTGAAATCTCATCTCGGCGTGATATCTCTAGGCGGCTAAATATATCCGGCTCCCAGATCCTGCAGCCGTCGGAGCGTAAATACCGCCTGCGCTGCATCAGACTGCATTCAGAGTCTCAAGTCTGTCCACCCGACTGTCCACTTGTCTCCACCCGTCTCCTTCTACCAACTCGTCCCCTATCCGTCCTGTTCACAGGAGCACTGCATGCCTCACACATGTCTTCTGGGTTGAAGCCAGAAAGATGTCATGATGCTGTGATTAATCAGCACCACACAGGACAGGAGCTTTAAGGGTGCACCACCACGTGAACATGACCCACAGCACATATAAGGTCAAAGGTTCTTCAACTTTTTCCACCCCAGGGGTCAAACAGGAGAATCATATTTAATAAGACTGCTTTTCTTGTAACATGTTCTTTTGGGAATCACCAGTGCAGAATCACCCGTTAGTAACCTCTTCCAAATAAACATGGCAGCAAGAAGTATGAGACCTTTTGATGAACTGTAGACTCATCTTAGACTTTCATAAACTATTCAATGGTTATTGGCTTTCAGTGTATTCATACTGTGAGTTTATGGTTGGTTACATTCCCTTATTGTTTTGAAATATAAAAATATTTTTTCATATTTAATTATAACAAAAAATGTGTAATTTATAGATATCTGAATTACTTATTTAAGTTTTAAAGGCATGTAAAAAAATTGCAGTGACAACCAGTCCTTCGTTTCAATTTAATTAATTTATATGTATTTTTTCTTTTGGAAAATCATTCTTAATAGTATAGTGTTAGTACATTCAAACATTTTACCCAGATTTAGAGGAGCTCTATTTAACATTCTGAACATCATTATCGCAGCACACAAATATTTGTGATGTAAAAATATAATGCAGTAAGGAAGTCATCATAATTTCATTCAGTTTGATTAGATTTAATATGGAGAAGCAATCAAAAAAACGAATAAATGTACTACGTGGCGTTATAGATCAGTGTGGAAATTCCTTCCTTGCTTTACTTTACCTAAATAATGCCGCAAACCTCACGAGAGGGGGCTGAATTTGCTTTTCATTGTGGTTATTCTGCATCGGTCTTCCTCTCTTCCTACTGAGAGGAGTGTACCATGGCAGAGGCCCAAAGCAAAGCTCCTCTTGTGTTGGCTAACCTTGCCCGGCTGTGACAACAAGAAGGGCACTGGAGTTAACATTTAGATAACGGATGTGTGTGCCACTTTCGATTTCCATTCCTGGTGACAGGGAATCTTAGGAGCACATCACAGGTTGAGTATGTGTGTGTGTGTGTGTGTGTGTGTGTGTGTGTGTGTGTGTGTGTGTGTGTGTGTGTGTGTGTGTGTGTGTGTGTGTGTGTGTGTGTGGGTGTGTGTGTGTGTGTGTGTGGGGGGCGGGGGCACTCCTGTGTATCTCCCTGCATCTCAGGGGTGATGTGGAGGAACGCCGAAATTCCTCATTCTGCTGTCCTCTGAGGCATGGCCGGCCCTCTGTCAGCTTTTACTAACCAGATGCATCCGAAACAGGCGCCGAGGCTGAAGGCAGTGGATATTGCCTGCTGTGTAGCTGTCGACTTGTTTCTTATTGCATGCCTGTGTTGAGCAGGGTGGCAAGTGTGTGAACGGGCGGGTGGAGGTTATGAGGGTGTCAGCCTGTCTGGGTGTGTAAATGTGTATGGCAGGACATGCTTTGAATTTAGGAGTGTGTATCATCCACCACAAACACACACACACACACACACACACACACACACACACACACACACACACACACACACACACACACACACACACACACACTGAAAGACACAAGTCTTTTCTCAACCTAGCTCTAGGATTTAAAAAAACATCAGTCTCTGCAATCCTGTGGCCTGTACGTTTTGTCCAATGACTGCCTGATGAAAATGAGGGTATATGCGGGGGATTGTGAATGAGTGTGTGACAGAGAGATAATTCTGTGTGGTGTGTGTGTGTGTGTGTGTGTGTGTGTGTGTGTGTGTGTGTGTGTGTGTGTGTGTGTGTGTGTGTGTGTGTGTGTGTGTGTGTGTGTGTGTCTGTGCACACGTGCGTGTGAGTGAAAGGTATTCTCCGTCTTGTAGATTTGTGTCTATGTGTGATACTTTGCAGTCTCATCTCCATCTAAAACTCCTGCAGGCCCTGTGCACCATTACCACGCGGTTGCAATAAAACCCACAGTAATTAAAGGGGATCTGGCTGTAATTGCCTCAGTGAATCAACTTAATCAGCACCTGTGCTCACAGTCAACCTAATGGTGCAATCTAACCTTTTAATACTCCAGAAATTAGAATTGTAAAAAATTATACACCTGATAATCATTCTGTATTTTGAAACTCTTGAGTGGACAATGAGTGGACCATTGTCCAAGGCAAATATTAAAGCTGCAGTCTGCTGAGTGTGCATATCAGGGTGTGTGTGAGTGGTAGAGCGAAAGAAAGAGAGAAAGAGAGAGAGAGAGAGAGAGAGAGAGAGAGAGGGGAAGAAATGTCAAGATGATCACATGAAAATAACTCATAAGTAACGAGGTTGACTAATTGATTAGTCAATAAAAATAAATTGAATTGGAAAAAAGTATTTTTTGCAGGTGTTAGTAGTCTTATATGATTGTTAACTGAATATATGTAGATTTTTGACTGTTGTCGGATAAAATAACTTTAAATACCTCAACATGGGCTTTGGGAAAATTTGATGGAAACTATTGAATTATCTGCAGCCCTAGGTAATAATCAGATAGTCAATGCCAAAATGTTGCATATAGGGAGCAGGAATTAAAAGCTTGGTCATGATTGAACCAGCTGGAAACCTCCGGTTTGGAAAAGTGAATACAATGCGGTAGTGCTTTAAACCTGCATTCTTTCTACGAGCCAGCAGGGGCGAGTCCTCTGGTTCCAAATAGTTGTAGTGTAGAAGTCTATGAGAAAAAGGCTCTACTTCTCACTTGATTTATAACCTTAGAAAACATTGTAAACAAGAGTTTACGTTCTCAAACGCTAGTTCCAAGTCTTCTTCAATACAGCATGATGTTCATTTAGTAAATTATGGTCCCATTTATAGTAATATAGACGATAAAGTAGGGTATGTTTTATGGCTCGGCTACCTTTTGATTGAGGGTTGCTACCAAGCCTGTTTCCAGCCTGGGTTGTCCTTGTTTTCGTCTTACAACTTGCGCTCAGTTTTATGTAATCCACCTCTGTTTGAGTATAAACTTATCCACGAAACAGATGTGGCATGGGTTTTCCACAACAAGATTGGATGGTAAAAAAGATTCTCTTTATCTAACTGTGTTAAGTTGTCCGTTTAGAGCCGAGTAGTCCTCACTACATCGAACTGTTAGCACCGTTCGCTGTGCTAGTTTTTCGGTTGACCAGACAACAAAGAATAACCAACAAAACCTTTTCACGTACACACATATCACTGTTAGGTCCCTGGTTTGATTTTGATTAGAGATCATGTCATACCACTGTCGTTCTTTCCATTTCTTCTACATTGTCACTTTCAAACAAAGGCAAAATTTGACAAATTTAGAAAAAGTCCCCACATTGGAGTGCAGTGATTCAGCAGATATTGGCAGGTACAAGGCTTTCCAAGGATGTTTTCCTTGGAAAACTCAGTAAGAGATGGAAGTGTGTGACAGAGTTGTTCCACAACAACAGACTTCAGATTTCAATGCATGTAGTATGCACTGTTAAACAATACAATACAATACAACAACCTCAAGGAAAAACACAGATAACGACACTGCTAAAACCATAAATAAATTAGTAAGCCCATTACTCTCGCACCACTGGGCCCACGGCCTCATTGAAATATAGGTCTTTTCAACACATATACCTAATATACTAAAAAAGAACATTTAAAATGATTCAGTGGCTTGCATGAACACATTAATTTTCAGTACTAAAAATATATTTTTAAGCAGGTCTTGGGCCCTACTTCTTTCTTGTGTGGAATGCATAATGGATTCCTATGTAATCCATTACGGCTGCTGAGGGAGCGAGAGATTAAGAGTTTCCAGCAGCAGCCACCCGGGGTTGTTCTTCTTTAAATGAAGTTTTAATAAAGAACGACGCAGAGGCTGTACAAGGTCAATTATCAGACTTTGCCCATCCTCTGATGCTGTGCTCAGATCCCGGTGCTTAGTTAAACCACTATAGCCGTCAGTCATAGCCCGCTGATCCACATGTAAAAACGTCAGACGCCCAGACGAAGGCTGAAGCTATCTATCCAACACCTCTGTCAGTGTAAGATTACTGTTGACTATTTTTCGTCCTGACTGGCACATAAGGTCGCCACTGTCACAGACAGGCAAATCAGGAGAGCTGACTGTGGTCGACGTTCATTTGTCAGTGCTCTCGTTGAGGAGGATATCTCTTTATGCATCAAGAATACGTTAAAAATCACTGGGGGGGAGAGGTGGAGATATTAATTTCATCTGTCCGGGTGCTCGCTTGGCGTTGAAAGTTGAAAGGCCTCCCCCCCCCAACCCACCTCAAAGAGTGAGGTGGATTTAATGTACAGTGTGCTTATGAATACACTTATGTATTCATTTGAGCAATAAACGCCGGGCTGGGTCCCACACAGAAAAACAAACTGCCTAGCTTCCGGCAGGCATTTTAATTAAATGCCATGGATTGTCAAATTTATCGATCCCCCTTCCCCTGACACAAGTCTGAAGGATGTCCTGTGCCATATCCATTTCTTTAGCAGCTTGTCCTACTAATGTGAGGTGAGGGATGGAAGGAGATGGAGGTGTGCTTGGCTAAATTGGGCCTGGCTCTCACGGCGTGCAGCTGAGGGAGGGAGCAGGGTGTAAATGGATGTAGATTGGCTAAAGGGGGGGTTGCACATGTCCTGAAGCGATGCCGGCCTCTGTGCTGTAGTGAGGCCCTCGCTCTCCCTCTCTCAGAGCAGATCTGTGTACAGATGGGCGTCTGACAGGCCTACAGCTGTTCCCCTAATTGTTCATTAAGTGTTCTATTGATTCCCTTATTTCGAGTACATGTGTCTTTCAGCCGGTGCTCTCCATGTGAAGTGGCAGACACACACATACCACGCACAAACTCACACCCACACACGCATCCTGGCTGGACTGAGATGACAGGGCCGGCTGATGCTGAAAATGTGAGCTGCCACTTCTAATCCAGGGCTCCTCTCTCTGCGGGGTCCAGCAGGGGCTGGATAGCGGCGCCGCGCTTGACGCACTAGGCTTTTATTTTCCAAA